>NW_026606907.1:1197500-1357500 GCF_029890125.1 Rhinichthys klamathensis goyatoka | reverse complement strand
CAGACACACATACAGTACACACACACACACACACACACACACACACACACATACAGTACAGACACACATACAGTACACACACACACTTACAGTACAGACACACACACACACATACAGTACAGACACACATACAGTACACACACAAACATACAGTACAGACACCCACACACACACACACACACACACACACACACATACAGTACAGACACACATACAGTACACACACAAACACACATACAGTACAGACACACATACAGTACACACACACACACACACACATACAGTACAGACACACATACAGTACACACACACACACACACACACACACACACACACACACAAACATACAGTACAGACACCCACACACACATACAGTACAGACACACATACAGTACACACACACACACATACAGTACAGACACACACACACACACACATACAGTACAGACACCCACACACACATACAGTACAGACACACACACACACACACATACAGTACAGACACACATACAGTACACACACACACACACACACACACACACACACACACACACACACACACAGTACAGACACACATACAGTACACACACACACACTTACAGTACAGACACACACACACACATACAGTACAGACACACATACAGTACACACACAAACATACAGTACAGACACCCACACACACACACACACACACACACATACAGTACAGACACACATACAGTACACACACAAACACACATACAGTACAGACACACATACAGTACACACACACACACACACACATACAGTACAGACACACATACAGTACACACACACACACACACACACACACACACACAAACATACAGTACAGACACCCACACACACATACAGTACAGACACACATACAGTACACACACACACACATACAGTACAGACACACACACACACACACACACACATACAGTACAGTACAGACACCCACACACACATACAGTACAGACACACACACACACACATACAGTACAGACACACAATAAATTTTTTGTTACATTTATGTATGACTAACTTGAAAAATATTCGTCACATTTAAGTTTATGACTTTGTTTATGTAGAAACTTTATTTAAATCTTAAACCTAGGCCCAAATATGTTTCTGAGTGCATTACAGTACATTGAATGCATATAACAGTTAATATATAATTAACATATTCAATTAATCTCTCAATTTAGAAGCTGTAATTTAAAACTGATTCCTAATAACAGGAAGTCGATGTAATTATCCGCGATGCTGTTATTAATAACCCATGCTGCGCGTGTTATTAGTTTTCATCAGCGCCCGCTGTGTGTGTGTGTGTGTGTGTGTGTGAGATCAGAGATCGAGATGTGTGTGTGTGTGAGATCAGAGATCGAGATGTGTGTGTGTGCGTGTGTGAGATCAGAGATCGAGATATGTGTGTGTGTGTGTGTGAGATCAGAGATCGAGTGAAACGCAGCTGAGCCTCGGGGATCATCAGGATCACACTTTCATCTCTTCATCAACTCCAGATCAGAGGCACCAGCGCTGCACGTTCACCTCTGGGAGTCCGTCACAGTTTCCCTGCATTAATAGCATGTTTTTCTGGTGAAGTCATGAGGCTCTGAACACTGTACGTCTTTGTTCCTGCGTCGCAATGCTAGTTATAATGGTGGTTTTATCCTGGTCGTTCACGCCTCGGAGTTAGAGAAAGCCTCAAAAAATGGGCGTGTAAACTGTGGGAAAAGGGGAGACAACAACCAATGAAACACAGACCTGCAACACAATCATTATACAGACACATGAATATGATCTCAGACAAAATATGATCTCAGAGAGATCACGCGCTCCGAAGGCGCTTCCACACAGCCAATCACGCGCTCCGAAGGCGCTTCTACACAGCCAATCACGCGCTCCGAAGGCGCTTCTACACAGCCAATCACACACTGCGAAGGCACGCTTCCACACAGCCAATCACACACTCCGAAGGCACGCTTCCACACAGCCAATCACACACTCCGAAGGCACGCTTCCACACAGCCAATCACGCGCTCCGAAGGCGCTTCCACACAGCCAATCACGCGCTCCGAAGGCGCTTCTACACAGCCAATCACGCGCTCCGAAGGCGCTTCCACACAGCCAATCACACGCTCCGAAGGCGCTTCCACACAGCCAATCACGCGCTCCGAAGGCGCTTCTACACAGCCAATCACACGCTCCGAAGGCGCTTCCACACAGCCAATCACACGCTCCGAAGGCGCTTCCACACAGCCAATCACGCGCTCCGAAGGCGCTTCTACACAGCCAATCACACCCTCCGAAGGCGCTTCCACACAGCCAATCACACACTCCGAAGGCGCTTCCACACAGCCAATCACGCGCTCCGAAGGCGCTTCTACACAGCCAATCACGCGCTCCGAAGGCGCTTCTACACAGCCAATCACACACTCCGAAGGCGCTTCCACACAGCCAATCACACACTCCGAAGGCGCTTCCACACAGCCAATCACGCGCTCCGAAGGCGCTTCTACACAGCCAATCACGCGCTCCGAAGGCGCTTCTACACAGCCAATCACGCGCTCCGAAGGCGCTTCCACACAGCCAATCACACGCTCCGAAGGCGCTTCCACACAGCCAATCACGCGCTCCGAAGGCGCTTCTACACAGCCAATCACACGCTCCGAAGGCGCTTCCACACAGCCAATCACACGCTCCGAAGGCGCTTCCACACAGCCAATCACGCGCTCCGAAGGCGCTTCTACACAGCCAATCACACACTCCGAAGGCACGCTTCCACACAGCCAATCACACCCTCCGAAGGCGCTTCCACACAGCCAATCACACACTCCGAAGGCGCTTCCACACAGCCAATCACGCGCTCCGAAGGCGCTTCTACACAGCCAATCACGCGCTCCGAAGGCGCTTCTACACAGCCAATCACACACTCCGAAGGCGCTTCCACACAGCCAATCACACACTCCGAAGGCGCTTCCACACAGCCAATCACACACTCCGAAGGCACGCTTCCACACAGCCAATCACGCGCTCCGAAGGCGCTTCTACACAGCCAATCACACACTCCGAAGGCGCTTCCACACAGCCAGTCACACGCTCCGAAGGCGCTTCCACACAGCCAATCACACGCTCCGAAGGCGCTTCCACACAGCCAATCACACGCTCCGAAGGCGCTTCCACACAGCCAATCACACGCTCCGAAGGCGCTTCCACACAGCCAATCACACGCTCCGAAGGCGCTTCCACACAGCCAATCACACGCTCCGAAGGCGCTTCCACACAGCCAATCACACGCTCCGAAGGCGCTTCCACACAGCCAATCACACGCTCCGAAGTGCTTCTACCTCACATTTTGTGACGCTGCCTCGACTTTGCTTTTCAACCCGGAAGAACGAAATGTTTGGAAAAATGCAAAAATAACAATTTCCACTATGAGTGTTTTTAGTGTTTTCAGTGATGTGCATATCTGTTCACATCTCAAAACATGTTTAGGGGTTTCAGACCCTTTCAGGCCTGTGAAACTTTATGGCCACCAGACTTCTCAAACAAAGCCTTCGGTTGTGAGCGTGAATCCGAGATCGGGAACGGCTGAAGAGTTTTGGAGGGTCTGAGGTGTTGTTTGGATGGCATGGAAAAAGCGAGTCAGGGAAAACCTTTACTAGTCGCAGCAGGAGTCAGGGAACTCCTGTATTGGGAACTGCTCCCAGAATGCTTTACACACGGACCTCTCAGCTTGATTAGAGCAATCGCAGAGCTTCAAGAGGTCTTCATCAGCGTTATCAAGCACTTGAGGACCAGCTTACATCAAGCTGAAATATAGCACCTTTTCTAGTGACTTTGGGAATAGTCGAATACCTTCGGGAAAAAATCTATTTCGATTGTGCTTGTCAATTCTTATCGATTCCTAATTTCAATTCCAATAAGGAACTCCAATTCCATTCACATTTAGTCTTATTGCAAAACATTTATTTGTAGCTGAATATTAGGGATGATTCTTTATATTTGAAAGCCGAAATCCGATATATTGGCCGATAAATCTAAATCCAGATTTTGATATAATTTTTGAGAGCCTGATTAAAAAAACAAAAGTCTCACCATTACAGCATTGTCCCAAGCACACAATTATAATGTTCTCGTAATTGTATGTAGCCGATATGACAGACTTGCACTTTGAAGAGATTCCAATCATAGCAGTTCAAAAGTATGAAAGACTTGAGGACCAGCTTACATCAGGCAGAAGATCGCACCTTTTCTAGTGACTTTGGGAATTGTCTAATATTTTTGGGACGAAAAATCTTGAACCAAACCTTCAGATTCTGATTTTGATTCTGCTTGTCAATTCCTAATTTTGATTCCCATAAAGGCAAAAGAAAATGTGGATATTATTCACATTTAGTCTTATTGCAAAACATTTAATTGTAGCTGAATATGACATGAACAAAAATCAACAGGCTAAAGCAGTGTTTCCCAACCTTTCTCGTGGCATGGCACAATTTTGATGAGTAAAAAAACCCACGTTACACCACTATATAAAAATATAACAAAATTGCAGAAAACATGCATGGTTTCAAATGGTATATACAATGTAGATATTAGGCTATATTAAAATTAGTCACTTTAAATGTGAAAGCTTAACCCTTTAGGCGCCAGAGGTTTTTTCCTAAAACGTTCGATTTTGACATCTTAATTTCAAAAGGCTATATCTTAAAAGTGATAAAAGAGAGAGACTTTCTGTAAATTAGAGAAATATTAAGGATGACCCAAAGTTTATGTAGGGATTACATTTTCCCATCTAATTTGCATATTATGACGTCATATGGTGGCAGCAATCTTGGATTATAGAATTTTCATGAAAAGTCACATGTTTAAATGATAAAATGCTGCACTTCTTTCCCCCCAAAATGTCCCTCACCTTCTCTATGCTATATTGCACAATACTGAATGCTCAGGTATATAGTAAGTAGTAAACAAACTGTGTAAATCATTACTAATAAATGGTAGAAACAAACCGAATGCATGTAGTGGTTGGCCTTTTGCTGTAGAGATTTTCCATTTACTACATACAGTAGGCACTCTGATTCCATGTATGGGGCACATATATATTATTCATATGACATACAAACACAAGTAGACGAGACCTGTTCAGTTCAAACGCTCACTCGCACAGATCATGAGTGAGATGATACGAGCAGCGCGGCCAGATCGAGTGTGCACAGCTCGGACTACTGTCATTGTCATTGTGACTCCTCACCCTGCCTCCACGTCGCCTCCTAACTGTCCTATGAATACTTCGACCTCGTCTAACATACCCAGTGGCATTAGACAAAGTCTCCACCACAATACTGTCGCCGCGATTGCGGAGAGGATCTGATAAAATGGCTCACTCGCACACTAGCTCCGCTTTTGATCGCACTGATTCAATGCGCTCTAACTCAAACATTTTGTATAGAAACATGACGTTTTTTTGATTCGGGGATGAAGTATGACATGTCTGCCATCCAGTGGAGGGGAGGTCGAACGAAATTTGACACCCAATTTGACAAAATCGGCCGTTTTAGTCAGTGCCGCATCTTGTCGAGTAAACTCGACCGTGGCGCCTAGAGGGTTAAATCTGATAGGAAACACAATAAGTATGATATTCTTGGTGATGATAAAACAACAAAGTATAGCATGTTAAAGTTGCCACTGTTTGAGGGTGAGCAAAAACACACTGTTTGTGTGTGTCCCTTTAAATGCAAATGAGCTGCAGCTCCCGGCACAGGGGGCGGAGCTTCAAGAGCTTGTGTGTGTGTGTGTGTGTGTGTGTGTGTGTTAGCAGCTTCGAATACCTCACACAGACATGCACTGAAAATTTCAAAAACTTTTAGCCTTTTAAAAGCCTTTTTATGTTCAAACCGGAGTCGGAGTCGGACTCCAGAAGTGACGACATGTAGAGCAACAGGACATTTCTGAATCGATAGTTGATGAATTTATGAAGCTGATGTGGAGTTAACTATCTTCTAGTCATTGATTAGCATATTCTGTCATGATAATCTATAAATCGCGTTCCCGGGGGCGGGGCTTATGCAAATTTAGTGTTAGTGATGTCACTAACCCGGGAAGAAGCTCATTGTAGTTCCTACCAGCCGTTTGTTGTAGTCCTTAAAAAGTGATTTCTTTAAAAGCAAATCTCTCCCTTTGCTTTGATCTATGAGTGTCGTAACTTTGCAGATGTTGTTTATGGTCAAACGGCAACATTACACACTAACTACAGTTAGAAAAGTGAAATCAACCACCCCTTAAAAACACTATATTTGGCTTCTAGACTAGACGGCAAAGACTAAGACTATTCTCTGCTCTTCAAACACAAAACCGTTTATTGACATAGTGTTTCTGTGAGTAAATGAAACGCTGTACTTAAATATCAGTTCTTGATTTTCCCTTTCATTGCAAACAAGCAGAAATCAGATTCTGGATGGAGGCGGGGTGGAGTTACAAGGGTTCAATATTTGTAAAACCCACATACAGACGTAAAGGATGACCAATAGCATTCATTTTATAAAACAATGACACAATATAGAGAGATTCAACAGCGCAACGGCCCAACAGCGCAGTGATATATTCTTATTTGTAGCATTTATTTTATAAATGTTTCGTTTTTTACCTGGTTTTGTTCGATATGACGTCACACCAGTTCATTCTTCGAGTTCACTTGAACTATATTGTGACTTTTAAGGTGGTTTGTTGGTCAGACTGGGAAACCGGCTGTGTTTTCCAGCAGTAAAGGAAGACACATCTTATGTTATATCCTGAGACTGGTGTGTGTAACGCAGTATTGAAGTGTAACTGATGGTTCGTCTCTGTGTTTCTCCACAGCCTGCATCTTTCGCTACAACGCTCTCTCTTTAGTCTACCTTCTGTACCTGCTGCTACTGCCCTGGTTTCAATGGCCCAACAAACACACACTACGAGGTAAGAGTGTTTCTCACACTTTTGTTTTCAATGGCGCAATACTGTCTGACTAGAACTGCTAAACACAATGATTGCTAAACGAATGATATTGTGTGATATGGGTGCAAATTTCATAGTTCAGGATATTTTTATCGTGTTGTTGTGTGTGTGTGTGTGTGTGTGTATTTTGTTATGATACAATAAAAAAGAAATCGATCTCCAACGATCCCTCTCTGTCTAGTAAGGGTTGAAACTCAAGACTCGAAGTCTGTTTGCCAAACCACATCTTGACCGACCTTGATAATAGAGGAATCCATTATAACCCACAACACATTCATTCCTGCAGTTCTAGACTTCATCAAGACTTCAAAGCCTAAACCATGATGGATAAAGGAAAGTTTCTTTGGCTCTTAAACGTGGTTTTGCATTGGCTTTCCCCATCCGAGCTCCAGGCTGTGTAATGTGTAGGGGTCAGGGGTCGGGTCCGTTTATCTTTGGGCTTTACATCTCTCGAGCTCGTATGGCAGGTGTTCACCGGAGCTGATGGCATTATGTATTTGATAACTGGGTTTAAACAAGGCGCTGAACACGTATGATGGTTAATGCTCCAGCGTTGAGTCAGAACAGAAGTATGTGGGATAATAAAGCACTCAGACTAATTGTGATTGTGCCCATCAACGCTGTCATTAAATCCAGTTCTAGCACAAAGCTTCTCTAATTGTTGATCCATTATTAAAGTGCCCCTTTTATGCTATTTTAAAAGCTCCTAATGTTGCTTTTGAGTCTCTTACAACAGGTTTACATTCATCAAAGGTCAATTTCCTCATAATATACAGTACAGTCAAACCAACATGTATTCAGACACCTTCAACATTTCTCACATTATCACATTCGCCAAATAAAATATAATAAAATATGACCAGAATCAGTTGATATTTGACTGGTTTTGTTCATCCTTCTGTTAGACTCTCACACATGAGTTATGTTGAATATCTGTCAGCTGTTAAATTTAAGTACATAATTAGATAATACCAGTTTAGCTCAACCAGTGACCAAGGCTTCATTTCGAAACACAAATGACTTGTAAAGGCGATTCTTTCTTTTGGGAGACAATAACTTTATTTATCGTGCACTTTCGACTTTTCAACAATGTTTACATTCACAAACCTCTATTACACACCGCATGAAGGGAATATTCGGCAAAAAAAAACAAAATAAGGGCACTTTAAAGGGATAGTTCACTTTGAAATAAATTTTTGGTATGTTTTAGCTTACCTCAAGGGCATCCAAGATGTAGGTGTCTTTGTTTCCGCAGTAGTTTCAATTTTGATATTTTTAGGTCAAACCGTTCTTGTCTGTCAGTCATATAATGCAGGTCTATGGTCACCACCTCAAAGAGCATGCACAGAGAAGTCCAAATTAAACATGATTTAATGACTCGTAAATGTAAGTACACATTGATGGCCTAAGACACGAAACGAGCGGTTTGTGTGAGAAAACCAACAGTATTTATATCGTTTTTACCTCTTGTAAACACAGCCACGTCCAAGTGATCTGACGGCGCCGGCGCTTCGGTCTGGAAGTGATCTCTCGCGCGTCACTCATTGTTTACACAGAGATTTCGGAAGTGTTACCTTTCACTGTGAAGATCTAAACATATTTAGATATACAGGATATCGCAATGGAAGACGATTTCGATATATCAACAGACCACGTTGAATTTTTTTCGCAACCGCGCGAGAGATCACTTTCGGCACTTTTCGGCGCTTGCGGAAATGTAATATTCACATTCATGGGAGTTTCATGGATGCTAAATATATCTACATGCATGTCACTATTCAAGGTTATTATCGTTAACTAAAACTAAAAACGGCAACACTTTATCTTACAGTGTCCTTGTTACACGTTACTGTAGTAATAACAGTAGATTATGCATAATTACATGCAATTAACCCTCAACCAAACCCGAACCCTATAGTAAGTACATGTAATTAATTAATATCACTCAGTACTTAAATGTATAATTACACTGTAACAATGACACCTTAAAATAAAGTGTAACCCTAACCTCATAGTAAGTACATGTTAATAATTGTATAATTACTAGGTGTGAGAATCGTTTGGAATCCCTTGATTCGATTCAAATTAATCGTGAGCTCGACTAACTAAACTAAACATTATTTAAGGCTATTTTCCATTAGTTCAGATATTGATATGAACTGCTGTTGTGAAGTGTAAGCTTCATTAATAATGCCGGTGCGTCTCTAAACTGTCATTGCATTAGACATTCAGAAAATCTATTTGTGAATTTTGTGAATCGATTAGAATCGCGAATCACATGTGAATCGATCCCCCCCCCACACACACACACACGCCTAGTCAACGAGTGAGTGGAGGCGGGGCTCATTTGCATATTCATAGAACCGCGTATACTCAATGAGGCAAGGGTGTCGAGTTACATTCAAGATATTTTAAGGCATTTTAAGGATAAAAACGTTTATTTTGGTGATCAAAGATGAGTTTTAAGGGATGAAATGATTGATTACAGGAGGACTTTAATGAGAGAGTCGTTTGTGAGGTTGTTTTCTGAGTCGTTCATGCATCAGCCTGCAGTAACGGGGATGACTTGTGTTTCTGTGTATAAACGGGCATGATGACCTCATGTTGGGCGTTCACACTTTTTCTGTTGCCATAACAGTGTGTGTGTGTGTGTGTGTGTGTGTGTGTGTGTGTCTGGTTCTCTGTTGGATGGCATGAGGAAAAACATTCCAGTGTCTGATTCGCATTATTGTAATTCCTGTAAATATATTTATTGTTAAAAGTGCTATATAAATGAAGATGACTTGACTTGACTAAGATTAATTGTTAGGTATCACAACATTAGAAAGACAAGACATTAATAAATTATTGTTATTTCAAAATCCAAAATGATCACATCATTAGTCAATAGACTCCTGAAGTTGATTTAAAATGTTGTCATTATCTATGTATGTTTGTTTATTTATTTATTTATTTTAACTGAAATTGGTGGCGGTGTTTAAAAAGAAATTGGGATGAATGATATATCAGTACCATTTCAGTTTTTGGGGATCAATATTTCAAACCTTTATTAATTGGTCATGATCTTTTTCCCTGTTTTTACCTTTGCCGCTCATTTATAGTTAATCTTTAAAATGCTAATTATTGAATAACACTGAAAAATGTGTATCTGTACTTTATAATGTTGTGATACCTAAAAATTAATCTTAGTCTTTAGTGTTTTATTTTAAACACTATATGTGTATTTATTTTATTTAAACAAAACCATGTGGAATTTTTAATATTCACCCTTTATCAGAAAAATAATGATAAAAACAATATTATTTTACAATTTATATAATGATAATAAAGTATATATCAGCCTATCTTTATTGTAATATTAAGATTTTTTCTTCTTTTAATTATCCAAATCCTAGTCTAATACCAAAAAGCTAAATATATGATTCCTGGAGCATAAGTATTTATATTATTTGTATTATTTGGTCTATCGCTATGGCAGATTGACACACACACACACACACACACACACACACACACACACACACACACACACACACACACACACACACACACACACACACACACACACACACACACACACACACACACACACACACACACACACACGTACACTTGGCTTTCCATGTTTTATGGGGACTTTCTATAGATATGATTTTTATACTCTACAAACTGTATTCTATCCCATAACCCGACCCATCACAGAAACATGCAAAACACTAGATATAAATAAAAACATGTTTTTAACCAGTGAGCAAGTAATATTTCAGGGCGTATAGCCAAGTGTAGGCAAACCTGTACACACACACACACACACATTGTTTTACAATATATGGCTATTTCTATTGTTGTTATTATTATTATTATGTTCTAATTGTTTAGTGTGAATGTAATGTAGGCTATTACATTATATTACTAAAAAGAGATTTATGTCCAATTAAAGTTTCAGAATTTTTTTCTGTTGAATTTGCACTCTGAACATGTTGCACTTCTCATATCTCCGGATGAGCGTTATTGTTTTGCCAGAGACGTTCACCTTGCTTGAATTCCTAGGTCTGCAAAGATATCTCTCCTCTGTGTGGATGTTGTTGTTCTCAGTCGGACTCAAATGACGGTCGTCTACGTGTGTTTGGGAGAATCTGAGAGTTTCCCGCTCAGAAAATCCCCTCGACAGCCAGCCGCTGTAAAACCCAACCTGGCGGTGAACAGTATTAATGGTTTTAATGAAAACCATCTTGCTTTTTTTCCTACTGTGGATTAGCTACACATTCTGTGGCCGGGAGATCCGGGGAAGCCAGTCGTGAACAATCAGAGGCTTAGGAGAAAGCTGTAGGAAAATGTAGATCACCGCTACAGAATGTCAGCCTGGGTATATTTGGGTCAAATTCACATTCATACTCACAGTTTCCTCAATTATTGATGTGTAAAGCTTAAGTTCAGAATAGCTTGTTCTGCTCACTGACTTGGCTTTGACCTTTTACTGTAATAACTGATGCATATTGCATGCAAGGATTGTGAGATTGTTCTCAAAACTCAAAAAGGTCCAATATGATGTTTAACTTTACACTAATGGCAAGGTTTAAACGTCTTAAAGAGGCAACAACTCACTTAATTTTGATAAATTCTTGATCTAGATAGAATACATGTGTTTTCATCTAACATTAATATATGTGACCCTGGATCACAGAACCAGTCACATGTCACACGGATATATTTGTGGCAATAGACATTGCATGGGTCAAAATTGTCGATTTTTCTTTTATGCCAAAAATCATTAGGATATTAAGTAAAGATTATGTTCCATGAAGATATTTTGTCAATTTTTCTACTGTAAATACATAAAAAATATATAGTTTTGAGTGGATGGAGAAAAATTGTGAACAAAAATGGACAATTTTAAAGGAGATTTTCTCAATATTTTGATTTTTTTGCATCCTCAGATTCCAGATATAGTCATATCTCGGCTAAATATTGTCCTATGCTAATAAACCATACATCAATGGAAAACTGACCCTTATGACTGGCTTTGTGGTCCAGGGTCACATATTTGGTTTGGTACTTGATAATTTTCCATTTAAGATTATTTAAAGTGGTTTAATTAATAATGGCTGTGTTGTTCTTAAATTTCCTCAAATGCACACTGGTATGCCATGAGACTTTCCGGATGCTTTCCCACAACTATATGTGTGAGCGTAACGTCCCGGAAAGCATGCATGCTCTCTTGGGGTGTGTGTGTGTGTGTGTGTGTGCCATGTGTCGCCCACTGTCTCACCAGTTACTTCAGAGACTTGCGTAAGACTTACTCTCTCACCAACATTCACTTCTTCAACCACAGTGATACTCGTGGGAAGAGTCGTTTTTGAGTCATCTTGAAGCATTATTTGTTTTGATAATGTGGTTTCATGAAATATTAGCTTAAACTGAATTGTAACAAATGACATCAGATTGTTGATGACAATATATATATACGAATTAACTGTATTTTTGGCCATGATGTGCATTATACACTGCTTGGAGCCTTTAAGATGTGTTTTATCGAATGAAATATGCGGTGACTGGCTCCATAACCTGTTCATAAACAAACAGTGAACAGCTCTGAGGACATATTTTAACATCCTAAGTATTTATATTCTGTATCTTTTTTAATAAAATCATACCCTGTATGTTGCTTTGCATAAAATTAAACAATATACAACACAATAACAAATTTATAGATAAAATAAAATGTACACAAACCTGTATATTACCATGCACCAATCTGATGGAGCTGCACTGCTCTCTCCTGAAGAGGTCGCAAAAAGCCTGCGATAAATAACTCAACCCCTGGGTTGTTACGTCTGACCCAGGATCTGGGTAACACAAAAACTACCCAAACACTGGGTTGTTACGTCTGAACCAGGAACTGGGTAACACAAAAACTACCCAAACACTGGGTTGTTACGTCTGAACCAGGAACTGGGTAACACAAAAACTACCCAAACACAGCGTTGTTACGTCTGACCCAGGATCTGGGTTACACAAAAACTACCCAAACACTGGGTTGTTACGTCTGAACCAGAAACTGAGTAACACAAAAACTACCCAAACACTGGGTTTTTACGTCTGACCCAGGATCTGGGTAACACAAAAACTACCCAAACACTGGGTTGTTACTTCTGACCCAGGATCTGTGTAACACAAAAACTACCCAAACACTGGGTTGTTACTTCTGACCCAGGATCTGTGTAACACAAAAACTACCCAAACACAGCGTTGTTACGTCTGACCCAGGATCTGGGTAACACAAAAACTACCCAAACACTGGGTTGTTACTTCTGACCCAGGATCTGTGTAACACAAAACCTACCTAAACACTGGGTTGTTACTTCTGACCCAGGATCTGTGTAACACAAAAACTACCCAAACACTGGGTTGTTACGTCTGACCCAGGATCTGGGTAACACAAAAACTACCCAAACACTGGGTTGTTACGTCTGAACCAGAAACTGAGTAACACAAAAACTACCCAAACACTGGGTTTTTACGTCTGACCCAGGATCTGGGTAACACAAAAACTACCCAAACACTGGGTTGTTATGTCTGACCCAGGATCTGTGTAACACAAAAACTACCCAAACACTGGGTTGTTACTTCTGACCCAGGATCTGTGTAACACAAAAACTACCCAAACACTGGGTTGTTATGTCTGACCCAGGATCTGGGTAACACAAAAACTACCCAAACACTGGGTTGTTACTTCTGACCCAGGATCTGTGTAACACAAAAACTACCCAAACACTGGGTTGTTACTTCTGACCCAGGATCTGTGTAACACAAAAACTACCCAAACACAGCGTTGTTACGTCTGACCCAGGATCTGGGTAACACAAAAACTACCCAAACACTGGGTTGTTACTTCTGTCCCAGGATCTGTGTAACACAAAACCTACCTAAACACTGGGTTGTTACTTCTGACCCAGGATCTGTGTAACACAAAAACTACCCAAACACTGGGTTGTTACGTCTGAACCAGAAACTGAGTAACACAAAAACTACCCAAACACTGGGTTTTTACGTCTGACCCAGGATCTGTGTAACACAAAAACTACCCAAACACTGGGTTGTTACTTCTGACCCAGGATCTGTGTAACACAAAAACTACCCAAACACTGGGTTGTTACTTCTGACCCAGGATCTGTGTAACACAAAAACTACCTGAACACAGCGTTGTTACGTCTGACCCAGGATCTGGGTAACACAAAAACTACCCAAACACTGGGTTGTTACTTATGACACAGGATCTGGGTTACACAAAAACTACCCAAACACTGGGTTGTTACTTCTGACCCAGGATCCGTGTAACACAAAAACTACCCAAACACTGCGTTGTTACGTCTGAACCAGGAACTGGGTAACACAAAAACTACCCAAACACTGCGTTGTTACTTATGACACAGGATCTGGGTTACACAAAAACTACCCAAACACTGGGTTGTTACATCTGACCCAGGATCTGGGTTACACAAAAACTACCCAAACACTGATCTGATTCATTATCTAGATAGAATACATTTGTTTTCATCTTAAAATTAATATTATTTGGTTTGGTACTTGATAATTTTCCATTTAAAGATTATTTAAAGTGGTTTAATCAATAATGGCTGTGTTGTTCTTAAATTGCCTCAAATGCACACTGGTATGTCATGAGACTTTCCGGATGCTTTCCCACAACTATATGTGTGAGCGTAACGTCCCGGAAAGCATGCATGCTCTCTTGGTGTGTGTGTGTGTGTGTGTATGCCATGTGTCGCCCACTGTCTCACCAGTTACTTCAGAGACTTGCGTAAGACTTACTCTCTCACCAAAATTCACTTCTTCAACCACAGTGATACTCGTGGGAAGAGTCGTTTTTGAGTCATCTTGAAGCATTATTTGTTTTGATAATGTGGTTTCATGAAATATTAGCTTAAACAGAATTGTAACAAATTACATCAGATTGTTGATGACAATATATATACGAATCAACTGTATTTTTGGCCATGATGTGCATTATACATAGCTTGGAGCCTTTAAGATGTGTTTTATCATCTGGGTTGTTACATCTGACCCAGGATCTGGGTAACACAAAAACTACCCAAACACTGGGTTGTTACGTCTGACCTAGGATCTGGGTTACAAAAAAACTACCCAAACACTGGGTTGTTACGTCTGACCCAGGATCTGGGTAACACAAAACTACTCAAACACTGGGTTGTTACGTCTGACCCAGGATCTGGGTAACACAAAACTACTCAAACACTGGGTTGTTACGTCTGACCCAGGATCTGGGTAACACAAAACATCCCAAACACTGGGTTGTTACGTCTGACCCAGGATCTGGGTAACACAAAAACTACCCAAACACTGGGTTGTTACGTCTGACCTAGGATCTGGGTTACAAAAAAACTACCCAAACACTGGGTTGTTACGTCTGACCCAGGATCTGGGTAACACAAAAACTACCCAAACACTGGGTTGTTACGTCTGACCCAGGATCTAGGTAACACAAAAACTACCCAAACACTGGGTTGTTACGTCTGACCCAGGATCTGGGTAACACAAAAACTACCCAAACACTGGGTGGTTACGTCTGACCCAGGGTCTGGGTTACACAAAAACTACCCAAACACTGGGTTGTTACGTCTGACACAGGATCTGGGTAACACAAAAACTACCCAAACACTGGGTGGTTACGTCTGACCCAGGGTCTGGGTTACACAAAAACTACCCAAACACTGGGTTTTTACGTCTGACACAGGATCTGGGTAACACAAATACTACCAAAACACTGACAAAATAAACCCAAAATACTCAACCCAGGATTTAGGTAGAAAAAATAACCCAAGGTTTTTTAGAGTGTGTGAAAATTCCCTTAGAATGCTCTTGGTCACCAAGATGAAACAAGTGTTTGAAAAGCACTGAAAATCCCAATTGTCTTTGGTTAAATTACACTGTAGTGATTCGCCAAAATAAACAGTGTGTATAACAACAGGATATCCTTCGAAATTGGCTGAAAATATCTCAGCGCTGATGTGTAAAACCTCTGGCTTGGTTTGGTAAGGTAGACTGTTATTCTTTCCATAGAAACTCAGTAACTCTACACCATCTATTGAGCTGCGTCAAGTGCTCTGGAGCCCCGATTCTTGTTAAAACAATCACAGCTACACGTGTCAAAACACAAGACATCACAGTCATCTAGTTCTGTGGAAAATCTCATAATGGCCTGCAGATTTCACACTCTCCCGCTGTAGTGAGGAACAGGTTAGATGTGAACAGCGGAGCGAACGCTGAAGTGGCCTTTCATTAAATCTCACTGGAAAGAAAAACGCCAAGACAAACTGGAAAGACAAAAACAGCTCTGTATTTCCCAGGTGTCCTCACTCACCTCGTCTAGCCCGAATATCTCTGCTGCGATGCCATCCGTTCTCACACTCTAAAAAACACTGGGTTAATAACAACCCAATTTGGATTTTTTTAACCCAAGGGCTGGGTAAATATAGGACAACACACATGTTGGGTTAATGTTACCCAGCACATTGGGTTGTTTATTTAACCCAGCATAATGGGTTGATTTAACCCAGAATAGTTGATTCATATTTACTATAATACTATTTTTTTATTTTTTTTTTATTTCATACATTAATTAATGTCTACGGTTTAACTTAAATCCTCTAAACTTTTTTCAAATACTCGATACAACCACTAGCTTGCATGAAAATTCCTTTAAAAAAAATCATATTTACAGTATAGTATATTTTACATTGTTAAATAGATATTGCCAACATTTATGCTTGTTTAACAAATATTAGAAGTAAAAATTAAACATTTATAAGTAATTCAAGTGTAACCGACCATATGCTGTGACTCCATAACCTGTCCATTAACAGTTAGTGTACAGTTCTGAGGACATATTTTAACATCATACATATTTATATTCTGTTTCCTTTTGAATAAAATCATAAAATGTAATGCAACGCATCAGGCGTTTCCATCACGTGAAAAGATCGATGCGACACTCGTTTATGTGACTCACATCACGCCCCTGTATGTTTCTTTGCATAAAATTAAACAATATACAGCACAACAAAGAATTTTTAGATCAAATAAAATATACACAAACCCGTATTTTACCGAAGACATGCACCATTTTGATGGAGCTGCACTGCTCTCTCCTGAAGAGGTCGCAAAAATCCAGCGATAAATAACTCAACCTCTGGGTTGTTACGTCTGACCCAACATCTGGGTAACACAAGAAAACTACCCAACCAATGGGTTGTTACGTCTGACCCAGGATCTAGGTAACACAAAAACTACCCAAACACGGGGTTGTTACGTCTGACCCAGGATCTGTGTAACACAAAAACTACCCAAACACTGGGTGGTTACGTCTGACCCAGGGTCTGGGTAACACAAAACAACCCAAACACTGGGTTGTTACATCTGACCCAGGATCTGGGTAACACAAAAACTACCCAAACACTGGGTTGTTACGTCTGACCCAGGATCTGGGTAACACAAAACCTACCTAAACATTGGATTGTTACGTCTGACCCATGATCAGGGTAACACAAAAACTACCCAAACACTGGGTGGTTACGTCTGACCCATGATCAGGGTAACACAAAAACTACCCAAACACTGGGTTGTTACGTCTGACCCAGGTTCTGGGTAACACAAAAACTAACCAAACACTGGGTTGTTACGTCTGACCCAGGATCTGGGTAACACAAAACCTACCTAAACATTGGATTGTTACATCTGACCCATGATCAGGGTAACACAAAAACTACCCAAACACTGGGTGGTTACGTCTGACCCAGGGTCTGGGTAACACAAAAACTACCCAAACACTGGGTTGTTACGTCTGACCCAGGATCTGGGTAACACAAAAACTACCCAAATTCTGAAAAAATAACCCAAAAAAAGGCTCAACCCAGGATTTGGGTAGAAAAAATGACCCAAGATGTTTTAGAGTGCACATACAGAGTATGTACTTCAGTTTCCAGTATAGTTTGCTTTAGGCAGAACTTGAAAGCCTCAAGGAAGGGAATGGCTCGTCTGATGTCTGTCTTTACAGGTTACATTATTCAGCAGTGCATTTCCATCAGTGTTGAAGTAAAGTATAACCACATTCAGGCTGTAATTGCCGACTGTGCAACTTTCCTACAAGTAGTGCTTACTAAAGCACTGTTACTATTCATACTTGCGGTTATTAAAACCCCTTAATGTTTCGTCTTAAACTTTTAGTGCGGTCGTTTGTGGTACGGACATGATTGAAGGTATGTATCTTGTCGAGGAGAGTTGTGCTTTTACTTTTCTAAACAATCAGACTGTTTTCATCTGGTGGACTGAAAAGGCAACAAAAATTTTTTTTAACTGCCCTTATTATGCTATTTTTGGATGTAGTGTGTTATAGCTTTTTGTGAAAGTAAAGGTCAAAGTTTTAAAGATCAAAGCGCGTGACAAATAAAGTTATTGTCTCCTAAAAGAAAGAATCGATTTTGATCAGTAATTCCAGTCTCAATTCCTGTTACAAACAAATGTAGCTAATTTGCATAATGCACATCTCTGGTCTTGATTGGCTGAGCAGCGTCTCTTAGCTCCGCCCTCAAACACTGTAGTGTATCTGAGACTGGGAGAGTTCGGCTCGTGTTGTTCGTGTCGAGAAGACGCTGTTTTCTGAGATTGATACGGTGAAACCCACGCCATCGTTACTGTTCGTATCACTGTAATCAAGAGCTGAGATTCACATATGATAATGGGCGTTTGCTTTCTGACCAATCAGAGCAGAGGAAGCTCTCAGAGAGGCGGAGCTTAGAGAGACTGAATCCTTGATCTCACTGTTTCAGACACTGAGAGGAAAGAGCTGATGCTGTAATGTATGTTATGAGGAAATAAAAGTGTTTTTGACCTTGGATGCATGTAAACCTGTTATAGGAGACGCCAAAACAACATTAGGAGCCTAAAATAGCATAATGTGGCACTTTAAAACATGTCAAATGTAAAAGTTTGGCCCTAACAATTTTAGAGGTCTTTACAAACAGTCCCATTACTCTTTAACCAATTTTTTTTTTTTTTTTTTTTTGACAGTCCTGCCATGATTCGAATAGCTGGGCCTCCTTTACATTTTCCTAACTCTCGCAAAAGTTAAACACTCACACATGTGCTTATCTTGCTCTATACCTTTGCGCTGTTGGAAAGCCCGTCTTTGGGTGGCAACAATGTAAATTTCGCAATTAAATATTACAAGACTTTCTGCAACGCCTGTAAAGCTATTGTTATGACAACCGATGGATGGGTAGTTGACAAATACTGTTCATGGACGTTTTTAATTATTAACGTCATTACTTAAAAAAAAATGTCAGGTTTACACTTAAATGAACCTTAAATATGAGGTTTATTTTTAAGCTGAAGTTGGCTAATTTGTGAATGGAAACTGTATAGATTAGTTATTGGACTTTTGTGAAGAAAAGGTACAAGATTTCGAGTGTGACAAACATCATCATAGTCTATAACGGGCCGCTCTGTCGCTTAGTTATGTGTGCCGTCACGGTTTAAACTGCCCTGTCAATCATCTTTTCACATTAAAATCCTCCACATTAATTTAATTTCCTATTAATTACACTGGAAGTAATTTAGTAGCACGTGTGTCTTTCATATGAAGAACTCTCCTCGTGTGTTTGCATAACGATGCATTTAAAATATATCTTTATAAAAGTTCACAATGCAGATTAAATATAACATGGATAGCATTGAATAAATATCTTTAGTCAGTAGATACTGATTATTAAACCGCTCTGCTTAAACATCGGACTCACACATCCGCCATCTTGGTATTTTTTTTAACATTGTGTATTTCGTGTTTGTAGTTCTAATCGAATATTTACAATATGATTGTTATCAATGCTTGTGATCTGGGTATTTGTTCTTTTTTTTTTACTGACTTAAGGTGTGCTTTAACTAATAAATAGAACACAAAGTTTATTTAGTTTTTTTTTTTTTTTGCTGATCCGAAAACCGAACCACTACCATTTAAACACACTACAATGTGGGACACTTGTTCTAATTTCAAATACTATTTAGGATGGAAAGGATGTGAATTGGGGCTCTTTTAATGATCTGAACCAGCTTCAGCTTCAGTTTCTGTTTTCTTACTGTATTTCCCTCTCCATCCCACAGGACACACTGGGCGTTTCATCAAGGCTGTTTTCAGCACCAGTTTGGTTTTCCTCTTGGCACACGTGTGCTTTCAGATCTGCTTATACACCATCCCCAGCCTGGAGGATGCCCTGGGACACAACTGTAAGTCCAACTTATTTCAGTCGCATGTTCAATCATAGAGCGTTTTCTCTTTCATTAACCCTCATCCTTCCCTCTGGATTTTTTTTGTTTTGTTGAAAAGTAAGTGAAAACAAACAAAATGATTTTATAATGTCTACATGTGCATCTGAATGCATACTGAACTGGCTTTAGGACCCAGCGGAACAGCTCCTCTGCTCCATATAGAGCTATAAGCACATCTAGAGTTATGAAATATCATCTTATATTATGTGTTTTCCACAACAGGTCGGCAAAGACTCCCAATGTAAGATATTTAGAGCTGAATTAAAAGGGTTATGCATGGAATTGTGAGTTATTTTGAATTTAAGTTGAAAGAATGTGAGGAATTTGCTTAAAATACTATTTATTTATTATTTATTGATTAAATCTAGTAATTTACAGGTAAAAAAATTGCATTAAAAATAGAAAAAATATTATCAAAATGAAATAAAATAAGCTTTATGCACCAAAAAAAAAAAAAGTATAAATTTAGGGCTTCGGGTTATTTCAATTTGTAGAATATCTTAATGTCTTAGTGTTGCATTTAGCAGATTAGACCTGAATGATAATATATAGCATATAGATTATTTAATTTAGTTAAATTTAATAAAAAAATATATGTTCTGTTATTATTGTATGATACGGGTGAGGTTAGGACCGGTTTGGTGGTGTGTGTGTGTGTGTGTGTGTGTTTAATGTTGGGTTAAGTACAGTGTAAGAACACAATAAGTGAATCGTATAAAGTGATTAATTTAAATGTCAGTTCATAAAGACACTGAATATAAAGTGGGACAGAAGCCGGTTTCCCTCACTTAATCAGAGACGATCCCAACGGGGACGAATCCTTATTTTGTGGCCACTGGATGTCAGAATATATTGGATGTAAAATCGCTCGCTGGTGTCTCTTCCCACAATCAAAACTACATATACTTTTGCACATCTCTATGAAGTCTGGGAATGTGTTCGGTTCGGTTAGCTTGTCTTTCTCTCTTCTAAGCACTTGTAAACCTCTCTCACTCTCTCTCTCTCTCTCTCTCTCTCTCTCTCTCTCTCTCTCTCTCTCTCTCTCTCTCTCTCTCTCTCTCTCTCTCTCTCTCTCTCTCTCTCTCTCTCTCTCTCTCTCTCTCTCTCTCTCTCTCTCTCTCTCTCTCTCTCTCCTCAGGCAGCTCCTGGGAGACTCTATCGAGGCACGTCGGGGTGTCCAGGTATGTGCAGAATCTGGAGAACGAGTGTGTGTGTGTGTGTGTGTGTGTGTGTGTGTGTGTGCGTGTGTGTGTGTGTGCGAGGCGTCATGCTGAGTGATCGGTGTTAGATCACATGTTCAGGTCAAGGCCATGCGCTCTACACTTCATGCTAATAAAGTTTAAATCAATAAGAATACATTTATTTTATTTAGTTGAATAGCCACTTTCATATCTACTCTACAGAGAGTTTTACGGTAATGTTTATAATATATTAAATTCGAGCTGGGTGATATATATATATATATATATATATATATATATATATATATATTGCATTTAGCTTTTATTTTTTATTTATTTATTTTTTTACTATATGAAAGGATAATTGGCCATTTTTATTTTCTAACTCGAGTGCCCATCTCTGCTTTAAATCAAATGAATACATTGATTTCAAATCAACTTTACAGATCATTGCTAATTTTTATATTATCGCTCAGCTTTAATCTGTTAAATGCGACTATAAGGCATTAAGATATCAATATATTAAAACATTAACGTAATAATTTTTTTGTAAAGTTGATTTGAAACGATTCACTATTCAAAAACAAATATAACAAATATAATATTTTATTTAATTTTTTCCTTTTTCAATCCCTGCTTTTCATTAACTTGTAATACCCAATAATTTTATTTTATTTTATTTAAATTTTTTGTAGCCTTATCATGAACTTGTGATTCCCAATAATTTTTATTTAGTTTTTTTAATAGCGCAGTTTCAAATCAGCTTTTACAGAAAATCAGTGTTAATTTGTAGAATATCTTAATGTCTTATAGTTGCATTTAACAGATTAGACCTGGACGATAATATATATATATATATATATATATATATAGCATATATGTTTTTATGTTATTTGGTCCGTATGAAAGTTTTTTTTTTTTTTTTTTTTTTTACCATTTTCAAGCCCTGTTTTGTGCCCTAATCGTGAACTTCTGATACCCAATTATTTTATTTTATTTTTTGTACCCTTATCATGAACGTGTGATACCCAAGAATTTAATTTAATTTAATTCAATTTTTTTATATTTAATTTTTATATTTTTATTTTTTATACTAATTATGAACTTGATACTACATTTTTATTTATTTAATTTTTTATGAATTCTTTTTTTAATAGCGCATTGTTTCAAATCAACTTTATAGAAAATCAATAATGTTAATCTTTAGAACATGTTAATGTTTTATGGTTGCATTTAGCAGATTAGATATATAAAGCATACATACAGTATATATATATATTATTATTTAATATTTCCCCCTTCCCCATAAGGTGTGGTGTGTCCTCTAACAGCGCTCCGCTCTGGTGTGTGACGCTGGTGTGTGACGCTGGTGTGTGACGCTGGTGTGTGACGCTGGTGTGTAACGCTGGTGTGTGACGCTGGTGTGTGACGCTGGTGTGTAACGCTGGTGTGTAACGCTGGTGTGTGACGCTGGTGTGTAACGCTGGTGTGTGACGCTGGTGTGTGACGCTGGTGTGTAACGCTGGTGTGTAACGCTGGTGTGTGACGCTGGTGTGTAACGCTGGTGTGTGACGCTGGTGTGTGACGCTGGTGTGTAACGCTGGTGTGTAACGCTGGTGTGTGACGCTGGTGTGTAACGCTGGTGTGTGACGCTGGTGTGTGACGCTGGTGTGTAACGCTGGTGTGTGACGCTGGTGTGTAACGCTGGTGTGTGACGCTGGTGTGTAACGCTGGTGTGTAACGCTGGTGTGTGACGCTGGTGTGTGCTCTGTCTCCTCAGGCTCCCGCTGGAGGACCCCTGGGCCGTGGTGTGGCTCCTGACCCCAGATCTGGGCATCTTCATCATCTCTCTGATCACACTCGTCCTCTGCAACCGGCTGATGAAGAGGAGGGACGAGGCGCTCGTAACACACACGTCTGCACTTCTTCATGAGGTGAGCTGAGCGTCTGTTCTCGTGTGTGTTCCAGCCGCTCATTATGGGATAGTGTTGGGTCACGCTCACAGCAAAGGTCTCTTTCTTTCTTCGGTTTGGTTAAAATAAAAAGTTAGCTGGAATGTGTGTTAATGATGTAATGCTGAACACCTGTGCTGCTGTAGAGGAGGACACAGGTACGGTTTGGAGGTGTGGGTGGGTTTTTAAAACCATTTTCTAGCCCTGTTTTTTGCCCTAATAATGAACTTGTGATACCCAATAATTTTTATTTTATTTTATTTTATTTTATTTTATTTTATTTTATTTTATTTTATTTTATTTTATTTTATTTTATTTTATTTTATTTTATTTTATTTTATTTTATTTTATTTTATTTTATTTTATTTTATTTTATTATGTACCCTTACATACCCTTAACTTTTGATACCCAATAATTTTCATTTTATTTTTTATGACTTTTTTATGAATCAAATAAATAAATGGATTTCAAATCAGCTTTACAGAAAATCATTGTTAATTTTTAGAATATTTTAATGTCTTGTACATTTAGCAGATTAGACTTGGACGATAATATATATATTTTATTCACACACACCACCAAACCGGTCCTAACCTCACCCGTATCCTACATATATAGGTGTGCTATATATATATATATATAGCACACCTATATATGTAGTATACGGGTGAGGTTAGGGCCGGTTTGGTGGTGTGTGTGTGTGTGTGTGTGTGTGTGTGTGTGTTTAATGTTGGGTTAAGTACAGTGTAAGAACACAATAAGTGAATCGTATAAAGTGATTAATTTAAATGTCAGTTCATAAAGACACTGAATATAAAGTGGGACAGAAGCCGGTTTCCCTCACTTAATCAGAGACGATCCCAACGGGGACGAATCCTTATTTTGTGGCCACTGGATGTCAGAATATATTGGATGTAAAATCGCTCGCTGGTGTCTCTTCCCACAATCAAAACTACATATACTTTTGCACATAATGTTCACATAATTTTGGCCACACTTATGCAGTGGTTTATATTACTCCTTTTATTTTTCTTACTGAAGTTTTGCCATGTAAATGTGATATCATCAGGAACAACTGCATGTTCTGCTGTATTGCTGAGTTATACATCCATAAACTCTTCTGTAGGTTTTAGATGCAGGGATTATGGCCACAGAATGCATATGCGCTCTGATACACAACGATCTGCTATTGTGGGATCATCGATTGGAGAATTACCCGCCTCTTTATATCATGGACAAAACTCACTGTGGTCATCATTGTATAAGTTGGTCAGGTGGAGCTTCCTGTCTAAGGCATTATGTAACATTATGTAAAAAAGTGCCTAATACTAATGTAGCCGACAGCGCTGTGAGGATATACCTCAATAATGACCAGTCTTCTTGAGCTTTAATATTCAGATACTTGTCCATATTGATATTTGACTCATTGTACGGCCCTGCTTTTGATTCATTCATCCAAAAATTGCCAAATTATGTGACATTCGGCGTTCCAAATTCCATTTTTATGACTGAATTATGCAATTCCATTGGCTTTTTTGCGGATCATAGGGCCCAAAATGTATTTTGCGATCCCACTTTGAGAACCCCTGATGTAGACGTGCTTCAACATATTGTAAATATATATATATATATATATATATATATATATATATATATATATATATATATATATATATATATATATTTCATAGAGAATAAAACTTTTTGCGGATACAGAACTGAACAGCACGAAGAATCTCTTGATCAGACTAAATTAGTCTTTAGTTCAGTACAGTTTACAGAAACGTTTGACTCGAAGGCTTAAGTTTGCCTGAGAAATTGTACTTCACCAACCTAAAAATGTTATTTAAGTTATTAAGTTATTTAAATGGATGAGTTGGAGCAAATTTAAACTTCAGTTTTGAGAATCCCATGATGCACCTCATTCATTTGATTGGATTCTAAACAAAAAGGCATCAGACTTTAAAGAAGCTCGTGTTTAGATTTATTTCTTTAGTCTTTGTATTGTTTCAATACTTTACTTTTATGGTGAACATGTTTAATTCATCATATTCTTTGATTATCTTTAAACATTGTTCAGTTTTGATTCCTAAATCTCCACCCTGTGATATTTTATGGCATTTCTTTTCTTTTCTTTCCCCATTCGACTGAACAGCGGCCCAAATCTGACAACTTCCTGTTGCCGTTGCCAAGACAACAACATCAACAAACACTGGCTGGCTCGTTATATGTGTCAGCATAGAAAAATATGACTTTACAAGATCAATTAGCAATAGAGGCCGGAGTGCTTGACCAGGCGTGCGTGTCTGCTTTACTGGAATCTAACAATAGACATAGTTTCAACACTGTAATATATACATATTATTCCCAGATCCAAAGCTGACCTCTATTTACCCGTCTGACTTGTTTCTTACCAAGATACAAACTCATGATTTAACATGCTTGAACTATAGTCAACCTGGCCATCTGGAAAAGTAGTGGAGAAACTCTACAATTTATAAACCAAAGCAGCAAAAAATGTATAACCACAATGCATTTTTATTAATATTTTATACCAGATTGGTCACACTTTAGATTAGGGTCCAATTCTCACTATTTACTACGACTTTTGCCTCAATAAACTCCTTTTTACTGCTTATTAATATTAGCAAGATAGGATTAAGGGATGTAGAATATGGTCATGCTAAATAAGGCAATAATGTGCTTTATAAGTACTAATAAACAGCCAATATCCTAGTAATGTGCATGATAATAAATAGTTAGAATTTGACCCTAAACAAAAGTTTTACCACAAGATTTTTTGTAGTAGTTTTTGCAAAAATTACCCACCAGCCTTAGAAACCACCACATATAGTTATATAACTTATCTAAAACTATTATAGATTGTATTTACTACAGATTTATGGTTTAAAAAGACCAATCGGTTCATTGAAATGAGCCATCTTAGTGAATTAATTTGCTAAATGAATCAGAGCTGAGTAATGGGTCTTGAGTTATTTATTACACCCACATCAAATCATCATGTTGTTCGCAGAAAACTTGGTGTGTCGGGTTATTAAGAGTAGCACTTTTCATTTCCACACGACTTCTACAGCAGTGTGACTTCTGCTTTATGCCAACATTTAATGCATTGTAGCCTTTCAGCCAACTTGCAACCACCTGCCTTGTAAATTGGTGCAGCAACAACATAATATCTAAGCAACACATTCCTAAGTGTTTTGTGGCGGTATGAGACATAACGATTGGGAAACACAGTTTCTGATGCGATGCGTTTATACATGTCTCTGCACTCGCTGCTTTACTGAAGAGAAACGATCAACATCCATGCATCAAGTCCCACACTGCATTATAATGAATGCAATACTGTTGCTTTTATGTATGCAGATATAGAATTGACATGTAAATGTAAATAGTTTGTTAATTGCATGTGTTACTGTTTGATTTAACCCTCTGGGGTACTTAATTTTAAACTCACACTCAGGACCTTCGGGTCAAAAATGACCCGGAGGGCGGCATTAAGATACATTTTATTTGAGTAAAATCAATGAAATATATTTTTGTTCAATAATATTTTTTCTTTTCTTTTTTGGTGTTTTGAGATAATTTTATGATTTCTAATTAATATTTATGCAATAATTAAGACCCATTTTTTCCCATTGAATGTAATAGAAAATGTATATATATATATATATATATATATATATATATATATATATATAATTAAAAAAATATATATATTAAAGCTGTATTTCATTTTAGAGTCAAGTCTAGGCCTCATGAAAGCAATTTTTGAAATGAGATCGGAGCCATCTGGTGGACACACTGAGCATTTTTATCACGCAATAGCACATTTTTACCACTAGTGGATTTACAGCTCTCTGTAGAAACCTATGGTAGAAACACTTTAGTGATTTTTTCACATATTGTTTAATTTTTTTCAGGTTGTTGATTTGAATATATAATAACAGATTCTCAAAGACTATTTTTGCCATTTTTTTAAATAAAAAAAAATAAAAAAATTGGGGGTTGGTTTAAATGGTAATTTGAAGTGGCCGTTTTACTTTATAATACAGTCAAACCTGAACATTGCATTATAAAGAGAACAAATGGAAAACATTTTGTCACCCATTGTTTTAAGAGATTCACCCCTTCACTGTTGTGTGCTTTTTTTCTGGATCGTGGCTGATTTGTAGATTGTATGCACAAAAAAACTCTGTATTTTCACATTTTTGCCAATCTCCCATTCATTTCCTATGGGGGTCATTTTTGACCCGAAGGTCCTGAGTGTGACTATTTTTTTTACGACCACTTAGACTTTTCAAATCCTGTCCCCAATTTTTTTGGGTGTTCATATACCAAGTACCAAAAAAGTCACCAAGTTTCGGACCATTCCGATGAAGCTACAATTTTTAACATTTTTTTTAAAAACGCTTCGGGACATTTTTGTCCCGAAGTACCCCAGAGGGTTAAACTACGTAACCTGAAGGGTTAGTCCTGATTAGTTGGGTTGTTATGAAACTGGGTCTTGATTTGAATGCACTTTTAACACATGAAGTGGAAAGCTTGGAAATGCAATGGGAAAATAAAGAGAAGGAAGAAACTACTCGACATACAACAGGCATTTTCATAACAGCAAACACACACAACCTCCGGCATCTTTCCATCAGGAGACCGTGTTGTGTTTACAGCTTCCCAGAATGCTACAAAAAGTGCACCAGAGAATGAGATGGAAGTATGCAATGGTCATATGGCATCTAATCTTTTTGATATTTTGATTAGATAGCAGATGGAAGAAACTGCTTAAACCAATCTAATGTGGTTTTCTAGTTTAAGCTGGTTTAGTTGGTCGATCAGTGGTTTCCCAGTCTGACCTGACAAACCCCTCTAAAACCAGCAAAACAGACCAGCTTTGCCTGAATGTAAGGTAGTCCACTGGAGGCAAGTGTAGATGAGAACCCAAGTGCAGTTTATTTAGGATAACATGAACAAACATAAAACAAAAGCATGGTATGAACTCAAAAACATGAACATTGACGTGACGCTTACCAACAGAGGTTACAGTGCAACAAAACGTGACCAAGACAAACATGAGGGCTTAAATACACACAAGACTAATGACAAGACAAGGGACACTTGTGAACAATGAACCAATGACAACATGATACATCTTACAAGAGAAGGATCACATGACTTGAACAGGGGATCACATGACAGACATGAAACATAACCAAATCGTGACACTGATTTAAATTTCATTTCATTTATTTATAAAGCACAATTAAAACAACGTAATGTTGACCAATGTGCTGCACAATCACACAAATGAAATGTACTTTCAGACAAACAATGACTAATAACATCTGTAAATTGTTGTTTTCCAGAAGAATTATACAATATCTTTTATTCAAAATAAATAAAAGTACAAAAATAAGCATTTATGCATTTTAGCAGATGCTTTTATCCAAAGCAAAGATTGCACTTTTATACAAAACATTTGTAAGTTGTCACTGGGATCAGCACTCTTAAAGAGACAACTTTGTACCTTATTAACACATAATAGAGCTGGCGTGTTCAGACTAAATTATGCCAAAATGAAGTTTGTTTTGTGAGTTTGAAAGGTTTTTGCTGTAGTACTAAAGGTCAACATTTTTGCACTTTTATTTTCTTCCCCGGGAGTGTATATTCAACTCACTAATTAGGCTTTAGATTGGCCTGAAGATTCATTACATTGGATCCTCCCAAAGGGCAGCTGATGCCTTATTGAGGCTCAGTGTTTAGTGTTGGAGACGGTGTTGATAGAGGCACACGAGGCTGTGGAGTGAGGGACGACCCGACACCGATAGAAAACACTGGAATCCAACCTTCCCGTGCCCTTGAACGAGCCCAACACAGGTTTCACATTCAGGGTCAAGAGGTCAGCTAAACGAGCCGATGAACTACGACGGGGAAGCAAAGTTAGTCATGCAAAATTAGACTTTCTACATTCTGTGCATTTAACACGGCTTAGACTATTCTAATCTAATTATTTAACACTGGTCATCACTTTTTAAAGCCAGTTATGTAAAAAGATAGGTCTCATTTGAATCCAAAAAGTAAAACAGATTAGCCCTAACTAATTGCTTGTTGGTCAGACTATATCGGTTATGTTTATGCAACTGTCCCCAGTGTTTAAGGATGGACTAATACGGCACACGCACGGAAACCCGGAATAATATGGCAAGCTCAAATCTGATTGGCCGACTTTATATAACGCTCTTAAGACTCTTAAATGTAATGCATCTTTCCCTTTATGTTTATCGTCGGCTGCCTTTCACATCAAAACCTTTATTTTTACAGAGCTTTATACAATAGAAATGGTTTCAAAGCAGCTTCACAATAATAAACCGGAAAGTAACAAAAGTAATGATGCAAACTTCATCAAATATGAGTAGGGCTGGGTATCGTAACAAAATGTTCGGTACCGATACCGATACCGATACCTTGACTTCGATACCGGTTCCTGAACGATACTTTTTTCGATACCAATTTTATGTAACCAGGTTTAACAATATAACATTACCTAATTTTTTTTTTCAGTTTGTTGACTTTTTAACACTCATATTTTGAGTATGTAAAAAAGCACCAATGCTAAAGTTTTCTATGTTTCCTAATCATTTAACAACATGTATTCTTTACTTCAATGAGCTCATTGTTTCTGCTTTAACTTAATGCATTGTTTAACAATGAAACTGAATGAAAATTAATTGAAATCCATTACACTGTCACCTCTGATAACAGATCACTCTAAATTGTAATTTAGACATGCATTTTCTGTAAAGCTGCTTTGAAACGATATGTATTGTGAAAAATTCTATACAAATAAATGTGAATTAAATCAAATATAGGCTACTGGGGGGCGGGATATATACCTCGCGCTCAGCACGTGAAGCTTGCAGCAAAGCACTGGCAAAAGTAGCCTAATGATTATGGATGTGGAAACAATAGCAAGGAGATATTTTAATTGTTTATTAATGAACAAGTGTTTACTAATGGTGTGTTCACACCGAACGCGAATTTAATTATTTGTGCGAGTAGATTACATACATAGTCAATGCAAAGACGCGAATAGACGCATCATTCGCGCCGGGCGTCGCGAATGACGCGAATTGGGCGACGCGTTTGCCGCGAACGTCTTCCGCGCAAGTTGAAAAATTTGAACTTGAGCTGAAGATTCAAGCGTCGAACTAGACGCGATAGACGCGTATTTGACGCTCTATTCGCGTTCGGTGTGAACACCATTACTCTCAAGTGTATTTTGTGCGCTTCAGTGCCTTATCAAATTTACCGTGTTGCCGGTTTTGGCAGCAATGATCTTGTCGAAAATATTGCATCGCGTGCATCTGGCATCGAGTCTGGCACATGACATAGGTACACTTTGGATCATTTCCACATATTTTCTATCTATCTGGGTTGGGACGCACGCTTACACACACACACACACACACACACACTGCAGCCTCACGTGCGACGAGCCGCGTCTCTGGGCAGCCGCGTAAACTAGTGTTTTTCCGCCACAGCCAATCATGCTGCATGCTTATTGTTTCACTGACGTTGACGAGATTAACCACTTAGGTACCGAAATGTGGTACCGAAAAACAAGACATGTTTCGATACTCGGTAGTATCGAGGCAATTCGGTCGGTACCTAAAAAGTACCGAACTCGGTACCCAGCCCTAAATATGAGGCGAGTTCAAATTCAGCTGTAAACGGCAGGCGATAAACATAAAGCGAAATATATTACACTTGTTGCTTGCAGAATATGTCACGTTCTCACAATACAAAGCTACTTTTGAATGGGTCATTGCTTATTCAGCTCAATTCAGTTGTGAAGATTCAATTCAGTTCAGGTTTTGTTCTCATCCGATAGTGTCAGTGCAGTCAAATCAATAATATTTTAAGCTAAACAAGCTGAAGGCGACAGTGACGTTTTTCGATTTCGATTATGCGCTGCACACTTTCCTCTCAATAACAAAATAAACCCAGCGGTGAGAAAACAGCCGTTCAGAAAGCATCTGATCATAGAGATGTGAGATTCAGCACTACAGTAGTCACGTGACGTTTATTTATACAGACGTACAATAGATGGATTCAAAGCAGCAGCTTTACAGTATTAAACATGAAAAAACAGTATCAGTGTCTCTTTCAATTACAAATATAACTTCAGTTTCTAGTATATAAAGCGTCTCTCCGGTCTTTTCATGCTTTTACTGGCGTCTGACCTCGACGGACTGAACAGATGAAATGAACCAGAGAAGATTTACACATCAAAGAAGGCGGAGCCTCAGAGACACACCCACCTATTACATCATCACCACGAGCCAATGGGAGTTCAGAGGTGTTTCGCCACCTGAGCTAACTTTTTCAGAAACTTACTAACTCCTCCAAACGAACTTCGTTTTGGTCTGATTTTGACGTCACTCCAGTTCGTTTTTCGATTTCTCTTGAAGTATATGGGTGGAGCTAGACAGTCCAACCACACCCTAACCCATAAAACCTTACCACTAAACATAACTCCACCCATTATCCCCACCTTGCTTTACATCTAGAGAGGAGGAGCCGGACCTCATTTGGATCTGCAGTGCCTATTTTTCCCTCCTAATTGACCCTTCGCAGGGAGTTTGATTGACAGGCAAACTGACCAATCATAATCCGCCATTTTTGTCCGACAAAGCAGTCAGGAGAGTTAGTAGATTAACGTTGGAGGATTTGAACTTGAAAAACAGTGTCCTGACATATTTCCGAGATTAAAACAACATTCCTTCGTATGTTTATTCATGTTTATATGATGCTATAAATGAACTAGAAGGAAGAGATGATCGGTTCACGAGCGGCTTTAAGAGTCGCGACACATTAAAGAGCCACAAAATGGTATTTATTGTTTACATTTCTTTTAGAAATGACCAAATTTGAAAGGTGAGACTTTGTTTCATATCAAAAGTAAGCTGGTCTGTCCTGTCTGTGGGCGCGTTGTCATGTATTTGTCACTGCGTGAGAGAGGCGTGGCTTAGCAACAGTAACCAAAGGGGGCGGGTCTTTGCGAACGGTCAATTCCTGTGATAAAGTGTCTGTCCTCTTCTCTTCAGGAGGACGAAACAGAAGATGAGGATGAGGATGTGGAGCGAGAGGACGAGGGAATGTCCTGCAGTGAGACTGAGGATGAGGAGAGTCCTCACGCGAGTAGCGGAGCGGCTCAGCTAGCGGCGCGTCTGCGCGCCACGGCTCAGCGGTTCCTCAGGAACATGGGCCGAATCCTGGCCGTCACACTTCTGGCACTGGCAGGTACGAGCAGCAGAAAACACACTTACCATCAGCACTGCGATATAACACACGGCAAACGCGTGTGTGTTTCAGCAGTGGCGTGTAACAGTCACTTCTAGCCACTTTGTCAAGTTGAATTTTACATATAGTATATACATTTTCAATAGTAGTCTTTTACAAAGGCGTTTGAAATAATAAACTAAGTATAATATGCATATCAATACTCAAATATCAGAGAATAATAAATGCGATATAAACAGGGCTTGACATTAAAGGTGCTGTATGTAACTTTTTCACTCTAGTAAAGCATAAAAATACCATAATATGTTTGCAGATATTTAGGAAACATGTTTAGTTCACATACTCGTTTCTCTGAAAAACGCTTTCGACAGCCGGTTATTTTACTTTGAAATGTGCGTTTCTGTGTTTTTGTTTTGGTGTGTGTGACTCCGCCCACTTCCAGTTTACCCAGTAGCGTTTCCACACTCCGGGACACAGCGTATTGCAGCCAGCAAACAAACATATCCATTAAAAAATCTCTATGAACGAGAGAGATCTATGATATTTTGAATTTGGACTGCAGTACCTATTTTGACCACTAGCTGTCATTCTGACAGACTACACCTTTAACACCTGTGCTTTGTGTGCGTATTTCAGCAGTGGCGTGTAACGCAGTCACTCCTACTAGCCACTTTGGTGGGTTGAATTGTATATACAATATATTTTTCAATTGTAGTCTTTTTCAAAGGCATCTGAAATAATAAACTAAGATATTTCTATACATATCAATACTAAAATATCTGATACTCATTTCCCGCAGAATAGACACACGATACCAGCGTCTCTCTCTCTCTCTCTCTCTCTCTCTCTCTCTCTCTCTCTCTCCGACAGCGAGTGACACACACACCCGCCTCTCCTCACTCACTCCTTTCATTTGCTCCGGATGAATATTGTTGGTGTTGCAGTGCTTGTATTTCGGTGAGGGATTGCGCGTAATGCAAATAATTTTACTCATTGTGATTTTGCTCAAACTCAAAAGTGCGGCACTTTATCGATGTTTATTGCGCTTAAACTGGCAAATACACACAAAATAATGCCAAAATACTTGATGAGTATTCACGTAAACACAGTCAGTTCTGTTTTAAGTGAACATAAACAGTTGAGAAAGAAAACGCACGTGTAACAGTGTAATGGATCCGTGCGTCAGCTCTTAAAGTGACAGCAGCCTAATAACCCTGCCGAATTATGACATAATATTAAGAATATCTATATGGCAGTTTTTCCCCATGGTATCAATGTCAAAATTATAGCCAGTGAAAATGCAAGTGGCTGGTGAGGAAAAACGTTCATGTCGAGCCCTGAATATAAACAAGATATTAGAGATTAAATGGAAGCAACAAAACATAAGGAACAAATTGAGTCAATTTTTAAATAAAATTCTGAGTCTTGTGTTCAATCCATTCTAAATAGTATGTGTGACTAGATATATAATATATAATATTTTGAAAATAGCATGCCAAATGGTGGATTTTTTTATTTGCGTTATTTTTGGCTAATATTGCCCATAGATGATATCAAGCATGTTTAGGGCTTGAATTAGGGCTGTGAAACGATTAATCGCATCCAAAATAAAAGTTTGTGTTTACATAATATATGTGTGTGTGTGTGTGTGTGTACTGTGTATAATTATTTTGTAGAAATCCACACACATGCATGTATATATTTAAGAAATATTTGCATGTATATACTGTATATATCATTTATATTATATATAAATATAAATATTTTATATATAAATAACACATTTTTCTTAAATGTATACATGCGTGTGTGTGTGTATTTATATATACAAAATAATTATACAAAGTACACACACATATACAGGTGAAACTCGAAAAATTAGAATATCGTGCAAAAGTTCATGCATTTCAGTAATTCAAATTAAAAGGTGAAAATAATATATTTAGTATATATAACTATATACATATGCATGATTATACTTTTCAGAGGGCCGACATTTCTCTATTTAAAATCCTTTTTTTTTATTGATTTCATGTAATATTCTAATTTTCTGAGATTTTTCATTTTAAGCCATAATCATCAAAATTATAACTTTTGCACGATATTCTAATTTTTCGAGTTTCCCCTGTATTATGTAAACACAAACTTTTAATTTGGATGCGATTAATCGTTTCACAGCCCTAGTTTGACTTCATGCATCTTAAAGTGTACGTATTTAATGTCTTTCTCTCTGCAGGGATCACTTTACCCTCGGCCTTCTCGGCCTTCTACTTCCTGCTGTTCATCGGCGTGTGCACGTGGTGGGCTTGCCACTTTCCCATCAGCCATCTGGGGTTTAACACACTGTGTGTGATGGTGGCCTTCTTCACTGGCGGACACCTGGTGTGTCTTTACCTGTACCAGAGCTCGTTCGCACAGGAGATGTTCTCCCCGGCGGGCCTGTGGGCCAGGTACTGCTCTTCATCACTCTCTTCACATTCCCCGAACCTTCATAATCACTTTCAATGGCCTGTTATTGGTAGATTAATCTCATTTTGGCCAGTTAGAGGACCTAGTTGTGTACTCTTGTCTGGCTTATGCTACTCTAAGCAATGCCTGAACTGTGTATTTTGAGCACTTCTTGTGCTGTTTTTGTTATGAAAGTTCACCGTATACAAGGTTATTGTCTCTCAAAAGTAAGAGTTCAACATCCCTGTTTGTCCTGTTAGCGGATGTTACCGAGATTTTTAAAAAGTAGGAAAACATTGACATCATTTCCTGGATCAACAGCTTTTGTTGGTCCTGGGACAGTAGTGCTATTGACCGATATGGCTATAGGGCTGGTTAGGTTTGGGGTTTGGACTGTGTTTGTTTTCTTGACAGGAATCTTGTTCCAGGATCAACAAAAGACTGTTGATCCAGAAACATGTTCTACTTGTGGCACGGTACTTTGATTTGCACCGTGGTACTGTAAATTTACCATATTCATATACTGTGGCATTTACATTGTTCTCTAATGTGCTTTAATGAATAGGGTAAGATGAAACGCTATTGAAAGTGGATCGGACTGAGCAGCAAAACACTTGTAGCCAATCAGCAGTATGGGGCGTGTCCACTCATGAGGGGGGAGGGGCCTGTGCTGCATAGCGTGTTTGTGGATTTGGGGGCGGAGCTTTCAAGATAGGGGTGTGATCCTATTGGGTAGGGGTGTGTTTGTTTTGATGATTACAAATATCAACAGCGTTTCCCAGAAATCACTTACTGCACCTTTAAGAACATTTACGTTTTAATTGTAACATATTTAGATTAGCATGTTCAGGATGATGAACATATCATTCGTATTAATGTGTATAATTTTTTGTCATTAATGTAAAAATACTAAATACGCTATTCTATTAAAATTGTGTTTTGACAATTTTGTCCAACAGTAAAATGGTAATCTGAAAGATAAATACACTTATAAACATATTTATTGTGCATATTTTAGATGAAGATGTGTCATCATAAAACACTGAATTCAGTTGCTCTTAAATAGCCTATAGGTTTTAATGAATAGCGAAGAAATCTGAAATGTGCATAACTCATGGAAGTATTGAGTAATAGCACCGTGAACTATATGAAGTATTAAATAAAAAATAATAAGACTAGTAACAGCATGCCTCTCAGGTACTTCTGTGCAGTGTTATTTTAGTATCATTGAGATACTAATATTTTTTTATATTTTGAATGTTTTTATTTTGAAAATTAGATTTTTTCATATTAATTTTTGATTAACTTTGTTGTGTTATTTTGTCATTTTTAGTTTTAGTTTATTTTAGTACAACTTAAATACATTTTAAAGGTGCAGTAAGCGATTTCTGAGAAACACTATTGAAAGTGGATCGGACTGAGCGCCGAACACTTGTAGCCAATCAGCAGTAGGGGGCGTGTCCTATCATGAGGGGGGAGGGGCCTGTGCTTTATAGCATGTTTGTAAATTTGGGGGCGGAGCTAATACAATAGGGTTGTGATCCTATTGGGCACTGCACCTTTAAGAACATTTACGTTTTAATTGTAACATTTAGATTAGCATGTTCAGGATGATGAACATCATAACACTAGTAACAGCATGGCTCTCATGGACATCTGTGAAGTGTAATTTTAGTATAATTGAGATACTAATATTTTTTACAATTTTTATATTTTGAATTAGTTTTTATTTTGACATTTTTATTTTTTCATATACATTTTTGTAAAAGTTTTGTTGTGTTATTTTGTCATTTTTAGTTTTAGTTATTTTAGTACATCAAGTTTATGGAGGACCAAACCTGAAGATTCAAGAGTTTCTCACCTCACCTCACCGTACTGTTTTCAACGAGCAGCGTTAATCACACAAGGCTTGTGTTACAGCAGGGTGTGTGTGTGTGTGTGTGTGTGTGTGAGAGCCTCAGGCTGGGGAGGTGAAGGTGCTGTGTCCTTGCGTAACGCACTGAGACTCGATCCCTCGATGTGTATCTGGAGACTCGCTGAAACTGGGCTTGATGAGTTTCCAGCGCTGTGCTTTTCTCCTTACCCATAAATCCCTGCTGACCCAGAGACTGTCACAGCTGTCAGAGCCACTTAAAACATCGTACGTCTCATGCGCAGTGCTGTCAGATCAAGATTATCAGTGTTCGTTAAAGGTGCAGTGTGTAAGTTTTAGCGGCATCTAGTGGTGAGGTTGTGAACTGCACCCAACAGAAGTTACCCGACAGGAAGTGATGTCATCGTCTGAGACAGCAGAGAGTAGCCATGAGGTTCTTTACAAAGATAAATTAATAAATTATATTTACTTTATTATTCAGTAAAACAATGTTATTGTGATTATTATTGTTACTTGTTCATGATTGTGTCAGTGTTTTATTCGCTAGATCTTTACACGAAGAACAACATAGTGACGAAACGCGTTTGTCCGTTCAGGGCCACCGTAGAAACATGTCGGTGTGTGTGTGTAGAGAGAAATGCCTCATTCTAAGCTAATAAACACATAACGCTTCATTAGTAAGGTCTTTATACACCACTGAACATATAGTTATGTATATGATATTATTTATTTATTATTATTTTTGAGGTATTGCTCACTGAGGCTGCATTTATTTGAGCAAAAATAACAGTAACAATTGTGAAATATTATTACAATTTAAAACAGCTGTTTTCTATGTGAATGTATTATAAAGTGTAATTTATTCCTGCGATCTAAAGCTGATTTCCAGCATCATTACTCCAGTCTTCAGTGTCACATGATCCTTCAGAAATCACTCTAATATGAGGATTGATTTACTGTATTTTTGATCAAGTAAATGCAGCTTTGGTGAGCAGAAGAGACTTGCCCCGTATAGACGGATGGCTGATTCACGTTACTCTGAATGGGAGAAAGTGCAATATGACAGAATAGATATCTAAACCTAAAGCCGATCGCAAACTGGTGTTGTTTGGGTCTGCATATGCGCATTTGCTAAATACCAATTAATATTAATCTCATATTTTGTTGCTGCTCTGGAATTTGTTATTTGATAAGCTTTTTTTGAGATTCCAGTTTTCCCCCATTAAAATAGACAGGGCATTTCTTCAGAACATGGAGCATTTATGTGTGTTTTCGATGTGTTTTCTCCAGATTGTTTGGCCTGAAGGACGTGATAAAGCCTGGAAACTGCTCTTCTTTCGACCTGGTCCTCAACACTCATCACGACTGGCCGGTGTACGTCAATCCCGGGATCCTCCTGCTCCTGTACATCTCTGTGACGGTGGTGCTGAAGATCCACAGCCACACGGACAAGGTGCTTTCACACACTTATCTATCCAACCCAAGAGAGCATTCGCCCAAACAAATCATCTCGATCTCTCATCTAACGTCATATTTTGTATCTGATCCATAACATTTGTAAAGTTGTGAACGTTTACATGTTTTTACCTGGCTATTACCTATGGAGGGATTATTGGGTCAGATTGAAAACTAAAAGTCTAAAACTAAAAGTCTTAAACGAAACACAAAAGTCTAAGTCGAAAATGAATTTGGTATTTAGGATAGGGCATTTGGTCATTTAGCCATTTAGGATTGGGCATTTAGGGATTGAGGAGTGTATGCAAATAAGGAGGCGTGGCTGTATCTGATCCGTAACATTTGTAAAGTTGTGAACGTTTACATGTTTTTACCTGGTTATTACCGTACTGCCTTTTTGTTAATTAAAAAAAAAGAAATTATTTGATGTTTAAAATGTCATACAGCAAAAACAGCAAAAAACAGTGTGTTGCAAGAAAATATGTTTTTATTTATATATTTTTTTTATATAATATGGGAATTACCAGTATGAACTCAATTGACTTCAGTGGATTTAAGTAAATGTTTTTGAATTTATAATGCATGACTGCTCAAAACAGTCTAAATATATGAAAACTACAACAATTGTTCCGTTTTTAATCTAAATGTATTCATTTTACTTGCATAAAACGTTACTTTCAGATTTAAAAAAGTCATTACTTTAAGATATCATTTTATTTTGATTTAAGAATTATTGGGTGTGTTTATTAACAAACTGCAGCAAAAATGTGTCTGTGAGTGTGTGTGTGTGTGTGTGAAAGAGGCTGAATGTGTTTTTCAAGTAATTTGAGAAAAATCGAACTAATAGATAGAAAAATTAAACATAATTTAATGTGTGAAGCCACAGTTTAGTTTGGGGTCAAAGCGGACCCGGATCGCACAAGGTGAACCTTAATCAGGTGTAACAATGTTTATTTAGACGTTTCCAAAGTTTCATTGTCATACAAAAAAACCGAATGCATTAGATACAGTAAACCCAAACATCTTAATCCACTGATTACCGTGCGTCTCGGTGTTTGTGTGCAATACTGTGTGTGTGTGTGTGTGTGTGAACTGATGTGATGTGTGTGTTTGTGGAGACCCTCGAGGCGGGAGAAGACAAGACGGCTCAAGCTGATGAAGTGGAGCTCAGGCCGTGGGAGGAACGCAGTGAAGATGACACTAAAGTAAGATCACACACACACACACCAATATCAAGCTATAGGAGGAGCTTCACTGGTGTGTTTTCAGCGCCACTGAGACATTTACGTGTGTAATAATTGAAAATGGCCATATTGTCCCACCTAATATGTAATATTTCTTAATTCTGCTCTCCATTACGCACCCGTTTGTTGTAGGATGTAACGCTTATCAACAGTGTTGGGGAAAGTACTGTGAAAACTAATGCATTACAATATTGTGTTACTCCCTTTAAAAGTAACTAATTGCGTTACTTAGTTACTTTTTTAGAAAAGTAATGCGGTACGTTACTTTTGCGTTACTTTTTTTAACCTGGGCTGGGGTTGTTTTTTTTTCATAACAAAAATGTAAAGACCTTTTAACACCAAAAAAGTGAAATAATAAGCCTAAGGAAGAAGGAAATGCAAATTCGCGTGTGTACAGTAGAGGGCGCCGCTCAAACACACCTGATTCTGCATTTCTAATTTCAAATTATTTTGTTTTTGGGCAAGTGAGATGAGTAAATTCACACTCACATTTACTTTAGATTAGAACTACAATAACCATCATGTTCACACACACACACACACACACACACACACACGCTCTTGAAGCTCCGCCCTCTGTGCCGGGAGCAGCAGCTCATTTGCATTTAAAGGGACACACACACACACACACACAAACGGTGTGTTTTTGCTCACCCTCAAAAAGTGACAACTTTAACATGCTAGATATAAAAATATCTGTGGTGTATTTTGAGCTAAAACTTCACACACACACACACACACACACACACACACACACACACACACACACACACACACACACTCTGGGGACATCAGAGTCTTATTTTACCTCTTGTGAAAAGGGCATTATACCAGCGCTTTAAGTGAATGAATCATGTTTGCTGTTTGTCTGGTTTAGCAAACGCTTCTCGCCGCGGGAGAGTCTCCTCTGTCTGAAACACACTTCTCTAAAGAGCCCGTGACCGACGGCGCCGGCCAACACCACACGGGTACGGGAACACATGTACAGCACTTATGTGTTTACACACACAGAAGACAACATTTCACATTGAAGTGTGTTTATGAGCCTGATACTGTGATATGTGTGTGTGTGTGTGTGTGTGTTTATGAGCTTGACCCTGTGAAGTGTGTGTGTGTGTGTGTGTTTATGAGCTTGACCCTGTGATGTGTGTGTGTGTGTGTGTGTGTGTGTGTGTGTGTGTGTGTGTGTGTGTGTGTTTAAGAGCCTGAATCTGTAATGTGTGTGTGTTTATGAGCCTGACCCTGTGATGTGTGTGTGTGTGTGTGTGTGTGTGTGTGTGTGTGTGTGTGTGTGTGTGTGTGTGTGTGTGTGTGTGTGTGTGTGTGCGTGCGTTGGTGCTACCGGATTATGAGGACAAAAACCATGGATACATACCGACTCTATGAGGACATACCGTGTGTGTGTGTGTGTGCAGGACCTGCTGGAGAGTCTTCGGCTGATAATCCTCTTCGTCTGGTTGGACGGATGATCTTACAACAAAGTTACATTTGTGCCCTAATCGCCATGATGGTAAAACAAACATTCACAAATATCTATCAATCCATCCATCTATCTATCTATCCATCTATCTATCCATCTATCCAACTATCCATCCACCTATCCATCCATCCATCCATCCACCTATCCATCCATCCATCCATCCATCCATCCACCTATCCATCCATCCATCCATCCATCCATCCACCTATCCATCCATCCATCCACCTATCCATCCATCCATCCATCCACCTATCTATCCTATCCATCCACCTATCTATCCTATCTATCCATCCATCCATCCACCTATCCATCCATCCATCCATCCATCCACCTATCCATCCATCCATCCATCCACCTATCTATCCATCCATCCATCCATCCATCCATCCATCCATCCATCCATCCACCTATCCATCCATCCATCCACCTATCTATCCATCCACCCATCCATCCATCCATCCACCTATCTATCCATCCATCCATCCATCCATCCACCCATCCACCTATCTATCCATCCATCCATCCATCCACCTATCCATCCATCCATCCATCCATCCACCTATCTATCCATCCATCCATCCATCCACCTATCCATCCATCCATCCATCCACCTATCTATCCATCCATCCATCCATCCATCCACCCATCCACCTATCTATCCATTCATCCATCCATCTATCCATCCATCCATCCATCCACCTATCTATCCATCCATCCATCCATCCATCCACCCATCCACCTATCTATCCATCCATCCATCCATCCATCCAACCATCCACCTATCTATCCATCCATCCATCCATCCATCCATCCATCCACCTATCCATCCACCCATCCACCTATCTATCCATCCACCTATCCATCCATCCATCCACCTATCTATCCATCCATCCATCCATCCACCCATCCACCTATCCATCCATCCATCCATCCATCCATCCACCCATCCACCTATCCATCCACCCATCCATCCATCCATCCATCCATCCATCCACCTATCTATCCATCCACCTATCCATCCATCCATCCATCCATCCACCCATCCACCTATCCATCCATCCATCCATCCATCCACCCATCCACCTATCTATCCATCCATCCATCCACCCATCCATCCATCAATCCACCCGTCCATCCATCCATCCATCCACCCATCCACCCACCTATCTATCCATCCATCCACCTATCTATCCATCCACCTATCCATCCATCCATCCATCCATCCATCCATCATCCACTCATCCACCTATCCATCCATCCACCCACCCACCTATCTATCCATCCATCCATCCATCCACCCATCCACCCACCTATCTATCCATCCACCCATCCATCCATCCATCCATCCATCCACCCATCCACCCACCTATCTATCCATCCACCTATCCATCCATCCATCCATCCATCCATCCATCCATCCATCCACCCATCCACCTATCTATCCATCCATCCATCCACCTATCCATCAATTTTTGCCATGAGAATAGCTTTGAATGCTGGCATGGCATAAAATAAAAGAATCTGCATCTGCAGTGATGTAATGTGGTGTGGTGTTGCAGGTGTGGAGTATAATGTACCACAGTTGGCTGACGTTCGTGCTGCTGCTGTGGTCGTGTCTGATCTGGATGCTTCGGGCACGCCAGCGCTTCGCTGCTCTCTGCTCTCCCTTCATCCTCCTGTACGGCCTGGCTCTGTGTGGGCTTCAGTACGTGTGGGCCATGGACCTGGAGGCCGAACTCCCCCAGCACATCGGCACCATGAGCCTGCGCCAGCTGGGCCTGGACCGAGCGCATTACCCCTGTCTGCGGCTGGGAGCGCTGGTGAGGACACTGACGCGCTGGCTAATGTGCCTTAGTGTGACTGCCATTATCATAAAATACTGGCATATAAAGTTGATATATAAAAAAGAAAATCTGGGTTCAGTAGAAGCATTTGCGGCATAATGTTGATTACCAACAGGGCTTGACATGAACGTTACGAGCCACTCAGCATTTTCACTGGCCACAATTTTGACATCCATACCATGGGGAAAAACTGCCATATAGATATTCTTAATATTATCTCATAATTCGGCAGGGTTATTAGGCTGCTGTCACTTTAAGAGCTGACGCACAGATCCATTACACTGTTACACGTGTGTTTTCTTTCTCAACTGTTTATGTTCACTTAAAACAGAACTGACTGTGTTTACGTGAATACTCGTCAAGTATTTTGACATTATTTTGTGTGTATTTGCCAGTTTAAGCGCATTAAACAGCGATAAAGAGCTCAATTTAGTTCTGAGAGGCGCTTTATGTGCCGCACTTTTGAGTTTGAGCACAAAATCTCCAGCAATGAGTCAAATTATGTGCATTACGTGCAAATCCCTCGCCGAAATACAAGGCCTGTAACACCAACAATATTCATCCGGAGCAAATGAAAGGAGTGAGTGAGGAGAGGCGGGTGTGTGTGTCATTCTCTGTCGGAGAGAGAGAGAGAGAGAGAGAGAGAGAGAGAGAGAGAGAGAGAGAGAGAGAGAGAGAGAGAGAGAGAGAGAGAGAGAGAGAGAGAGAGAGACGCTGGTATCGTGTGTCTATTCTGCGGGAAATGAGTATTGGAAGCATTTTAGCATTTAGCATTTTTAAAAGACTACAATTGAAAAATAACTTTGCAGTTCAAATATTAAGCAACTTTTAATGGAAGAATTATTGTAAGAGATTTTATAAAATCATAAGCTTCGGATTTCTGAATTTTAAACCCTTCAAAAATTGGCCACATTCACTCCCATTGTAATTTTTCATTTAAGCGATCAGTCGAAGTTGTTTTTTGTGGATATTCAACAATATGCCGTAAATGCTGTCGAGGGTAACATGTATTGAGCCTGGAAGGGTCCTTTAAGATCCCGCTTCACTTACTATCCGTTCTAAATAGTATTTGAAATTAGAAATTTTCGAGGATTCGGTTAGAACTACAAACTTGAATAAAAAGTGTTAAAAACTACAAACATGGCGGATGTGCGAGGCCGACGGTTATGTAGAGAGGTTTAGATTAAGGGGTTTGAGTGATTAATAATCAGTATCTAACCGGATGAAAATATATTTATTCACTATTATCCATGTTATATTTCATCTGCAACAGCACTGCAAACTTGTGTAAAGATACATTTGGCCATTACCTTTTAAATGCATCATGCAAACACACGTGAGGAGAGACGAACTGGCAGATCAATGTGCTACTGATATTACATCGAAAAATAAATGATATTGAATGTGGAGGATTTTAACTCTTAAATATGATTGACTGTAATTTAAATGGTAACAGGATGCATGTACTGTAACTCCTTCCAGTTATGAAGTTTCTGTATGATAAATGGCTTTATGTGTTGGGAAACAGATGGCTGCAATAAACCTGGAAGAATCTGAGAAATGTAGGAAAACTTGTAGTCACTTGCTCCATTTTTACACAATCCAACCACATGATCAGTCATAATCCTCATGATGTTACTCAATACACTGTGAGGAATGTGTAAATATTGCTTCTCTCTCTCCCTCTCTCTCTCTCTCTCTCTCTCTCTCTCTCTCTCTCTCTCTCTCTCTTTTTATTCTCAGCTGCTGTTCACATTAACGTTTTGGCTTCTGCTGAGACAGTCGGTGAAAGACACGTTCAGCAGAAAGAAGAGGATGAGTGTCCCGTTGCAGGAGGTCACGACCGGAGGTGAGCGGGAACACGGGATCTCGACAGTGTCATCATCTGCGTTCGAGAGCTGCGCGATTCTGGAGAAATGGAGAATCATGATGGTTTTATTTCAAACAGAGATCATGATTATCCCACGAGTAGACAACTCAAAAAAAGCCAAATAACGTGTAGTTTACTAGAGGTTCTGCCAAAATGTGCATTGCTGCAGTCTATTAAAAAAATAATCATTAGAATTACTTATTTAAAAACAATCGGGTTGAATAAATGATTCAATGAATCACTTATAAAGACTCTTATTACTGAATGAATCAGAATTTTTTAATTAAACATTTAATGACTCACTTATAAAGACTCTCATTACTGGATGAATCAGAATTTTTGAACGAATGATTCAATGACTCACTTATAAAGACTCTCATTACTGGATGAATCAGAATTTTTGAACAAATCTCAAATGAATGATTCAATGACTCACTTATAAAGACTCTCATTACTGGATGAATCAGAATTTTTTAACAAATCTCAAATGAATGATTCAATGACTCACTTATAAAGACTCATTACTGGATGAATCAGAATTTTTTAACAAATCTCTTGAATGAATGATTCAATGACTCACTTATAAAGACTCTCATTACTGGATGAATCAGAATTTTTGAACAAATCTTTTGAATGAATGATTTAATGACTCACTTATAAAGACTCTCATTACTGGATGAATCAGAATTTTTTAACAAATCTTTTGAATGAATGATTTAATGACTCACTTATAAAGACTCTCATTACTGGATGAATCAGAATTTTTGAACGAATCTCTTGAATGAATGATTCAATGACTCACTTATAAAGACTCATAACTGGATGAATCAGAATTTTTGAACAAATCTCAAATGAATGATTCAATGACTCACTTATAAAGACTCTCATTACTGGATGAATCAGAATTTTTGAACGAATCTCGAATTAATGATTCAATGACTCACTTATAAAGACTCTCATTACTGGATGAATCAGAATTTTTGAACGAATCTCTTGAATGAATGATTCAATGACTCGCTTATAAAGACTCATTACTGGATGAATCAGAATTTTTTAACAAATCTCAAATGAACGATTCAATGACTCACTTATAAAGACTCTCATTACTGGATGAATCAGAATTTTTGAACGAATCTCTTGAATGAATGATTCAATGACAAACACCTTTTTTAACAGTCACGTGTCGCCACCTACTGGTGTAACGATGTAATTGATACAATCTTTATTCAAAGCATGTTACTTTCAAAAGGTGATTTGCTCTTATTTGATTTCGCTAGCGTAGACATCAGTGTTTATATCCGAACTATAAACCTTTATCCCAGAATTTCTATGATAATCTGAATGATTGTATGAGAAATAATGACACTGTGTGATTAAAAAGACTGTTTGTGAAGCTGTCTCATACCTAGACATGACAACACGACACGAACCGTACCCAAGTGTGCTAACCACAAAACCACGCTGTTTAAGAGCATAAGATTCATCTTTCTATTAGCCATTATTATTAAAGCATTCATAATTCCCAGCCTGCTCCACCTCACCTATTCTTCTCATGTCTTTCTCACACTCAATTCAACTAATGTCAAAGACATTTGCTTAAAGGCGTAGTTTAAACAAAAATGGAAATTCTGCCCTCATTTATTTAATGCTCAGGTACAAACATTTAAAAAAGTAAGCAAATGTAAAATAACACTGCCTCGTCTTCACTCTATAAATCAAACATCGTTATTAAAGTTTTCTTTGTCTTGTGTTGTTTGATTAGCATTAAAACACAGACAGCAGGAGGAATATTAGGCTACTGTCACTTTAAGAGCAAATGCACTGATCTAATATACTGACACACGTAACTGTTTACAGTCACTTAAGACATAACCGACTATGTTTACTAGGATACGTGCTATTTTTTGTCATAATTTTATGTGAATTTGGCTCAGTTTAGTATTCGTGCTCTGTCTTCTCTTCTTGTTTTGTTCATTGATCACGTGATTGAGTGTTTGACCACCGACGGGGGTGTTTGAGAGTGTGTGTGTGTGTCTTCCAGAGAGCGCCGGCCGGAACGAGTCGATCCTGAAGGTGTTGGGGGGGCAGGTGATGAGTCTGTACGCTAAATACTGGATCTACGTGTGTGGAGGGATGTTCATCATGGTCAGCTTCGCAGGAAAGCTCGTCGCCTACAAGATCGTCTACATGCTGCTCTTCCTGCTCTGCATGTGCCTGTATCAGGTGCACTTCACTTACACTTATTATCATTATCATTATCATTATTATCATCATTTACAGTATATACACTACCAGACAAACGTTTTGGATCGGTAAGATTTTTAATGTGTTTAAAAGAAGTCTCTTCTGCTCACCAAGGCTGCATTTATTTGATTAAAAAAATACAACAACAACAAAAAAGTAATATTGTGAAATATTATTACTATTTTTCTATGTGAATATATAGTAAAGTGTAATTTATTCCTGTGATCAAAGCTGAATATTCAGCATCATTACTCCAGTCTTCAGTGTCACATGATCCTTCAGAAATCACTCTAATATGATGATCTGATGCTCTAGAAACATTTATGATTATTATCAGTGTTGAAAACAGTTTTATTTCAGGATTCTTTGATGAATAGAAAGTTTAAAAGAACAGCATTTCTCTGAAATAGAAAGATTTCGTAACATTAAACACTGCCGTTCAAAAGTTTGGGGTCAGTAAGAATTTTTATAAATTTTTTGGGGGGGGGGGATTAATTTTCATCAATGATGAATTAAATTGATCAAAAGTGACTATAAAGATATTTATAATGTTACAAAATTATGTGTTCTTTTGAACTTTTGATTTTTATTTTTTGCACAAAAATGTTTTCAACACTGATAATAATCATAAATGTTTCTTGAGCATCAGATCCTCATATTAGAGTGATTTCTGAAGGATCATGTGACACTGAAGACTGGAGTAATGATGCTGAAAATTCAGCTTTGATCACAGGAATAAACTCACATAGAAAACAGCTGTTTTTAAATTGTCATGTCTCTCTCTCTCACACACACACACACACACACACACCCTCTCTCTCTCTCTCTCTCTCTCTCTCTCTCTCTCTCTTACACACACACCCTCTCTCTCTCTCTCTCTCTCTCTTACACACACACCCTCTCTCTCTCTCTCTCTCTCTCTTACACACACACCCTCTCTCTCTCTCTCTCTCTCTCTCTCTCTTACACACACACCCTCTCTCTCTCTCTCTCTCTCTCTTACACACACCCCCTCTCTCTCCCTCTCTCTCTCTCTCTCTCTTACACACACCCCCTCTCTCTCCCTCTCTCTCTCTCTCTCTCTTACACACACACCCTCTCTCTCCCTCTCTCTCTCTCTCTCTCTCTCCCCCTCTCTCTCTGCAGGTGTATTACTCTCTGTGGAGGAGGCTGCTGAAGGCCTTCTGGTGGATGGTGGTGGCGTACACGATGCTGGTGCTCATCTCTATATACACCTTTCAGTTCGAGGACTTCCCAGGATATTGGGGAAACTTCACTGGATTCACTGAACAGCAGTGCGTCTCCTGAGTACCTATTTACTATTGGCGTTTCGGATGATTAACCCGTTCCCCGCCAATGATTTTCCGGCAATCCATGTTTTCGCTGATATACAGTAGGGGGTAGGGCCGTCAAAATGGCTGAAAAGCTAAATTTGAGTTTCTTTCTTAAATATATGCACAATTCGAATTATATTCGAATTCTAAAGGCAATACTTAATGTTGAATGAGTGTGGAAAAAAGCTTCAAAAGAATGTGTGAAACTTTTATGTAACTTCTCTGTTTGTGTTCTACGGAGAGTCCAGTGGGTTTGAAATGGGGTGTGTGTGTGAGAAAATATCGATAAAATGATTATTTTCAGGTACATTTGTTAAAAAGGCTACATGTAGAATTCAGAAACCCTTGTTATTAGCGACACCGGTGGCCGTAAAGTGAACTGCAGCCAACAACTTATTATACAGGTGAAACTCGAAAAATTTGAATATGGTGCAAAAGTTCATTTATTTCAGTAATTCAACTTAAAAGGTGAAACTAATATATTATATAGACTCATTACATGCAAAGTGAGATATTTCAAGCCTTTAGTTGTTATAATTGTGATGATTATGTCTTACAGCTTATGAAAACCTTTTCACAATATTCTATTTTTGAATTTGTGGTTTTCATAAGCTGAAGCCATAATCATCACAATTATAACAAATAAATGCTTGAAATATCTCACTTTGCATGTAATGAGTCTATATAATATATTAGTTTCACCTTTTAAGTTGAATTACTGAAATAAATGAACTTTTGCACGATATTCTAATTTTTCGAGTTTCACCTGTACCTTTTCTTTGCAAGCGGTTTCGTTACAATCTGTTCACACATAGGCAATGAAAAAGTGAAAACACCTGAAAACTCTTGCATATAACCCCTTTAATGCTGATTGCATGTGTTCCTCCATCTGTAGGCTGTCGGACATGGGCCTGGAGACGTTCAAGCTGTCGGAGCTGTTCAGCAGTATCCTGATCCCAGGCTTCTTCCTCCTGGCCTGTATCCTCCAGCTGCACTACTTCCACAAGCCCTTCATGAGGATCACAGATCTGGAGAATGTCACTCCCATCCACAGGCATGAGCATCACCTCTGAACAATGCATACAGATATACTACACTAGTTTATTTGACCAAATTAAACACATTTTAGAAAAGGCATTAATTATTTAGAGCTGTCAGAGTTAGCATACAGGTGAAACTCGAAAAGTTAGAATATCATGCAAAAGTTCATTTATTTCAGTAATTCAACTTAAAAGGTGAAACTAATATATTATATAGACTCATTACATGCAAAGTGAGATATTTCAAGCCTTTATTTGTTATAATTTTCATGATTATGGCTTACAGTTTATGAAAACCTTTCGAATTTGGGGTTTTCATAAACTGTAAGCCATAGTCATCAAAATTATAACAAATAAAGGCTTGAAATATCTCACTTTGCATGTAATGAGTCTAAATAATATATTCGTTTCACCTGTTTAAGTGGACAGTTTTTTTTTCATGCATCTGTCAATTTTGAGATTGTGGGCTTTTCATAAAGTTTTTTTTTTTTCAGACTAGTGGGCAGAAAACATCCAAAATACACTTTTAACTGTATATTTTAGAGCACTTCTATCTATTCACTATCTATTTGCGTCTGTAGATTTCAATTACAGTGTATATCTTTAAAGGCCGTTTTCTCAAAATGAGTTTTTCCTCCTATATTGAGCCAGAAATCTCCACTTCAGTAGCTTTACATACACCAAACTTTAGAGTTTTATTCTTACGCACATTTCAGAGTGGCCTTTTATTGTGGACAGCCTAATGCACACCTGTGCAATAATCCTGCTGTCTAATCCGCATCTTGATACGCCACACCTGTGAGGTGGATGGATTATCTCGGCTCACTAACACAGATTTAGACAGATTTGTGAACAATGTTTGAGAGAAATAGGCCTTTTGTGTACATAGAAAAAGTCTTAGATCTTTGAGTTCAGCTCATGAAAAATGGCTAAAAATTGCGTTTATAATTTTGTTCAGTGTATATATTTGAAATAAAACTTATTTCTTAAGTTATTTCAGACTTACTGAAGATATTTGTTTAAATCTGACACATTCCCAGAGAATGTGTTGCTCTCCGTGAGAAACATTTGAATTCATATTCAAGAAATGTGATTTTTCTGACTATCACTGTTCATTTCCCTACAGGAAGAGAGGAATAGAGAATCCGGATTTGGTTCGATCCACAGAAGAAGTCAGACTTGAGGAGGAGGATCTGGTCACGGATCAGGGCGATGATCCATCAGAGGCGGACGGTGAGAGTAATAAACGCTGCTCAACGAAAGCAATTTTACACTTAAAGGAATACTTCACCGATTAGCATTAAGCTTTGTATCAGTAGAAACCCCGTAGTATTTCCGAATGACCGTGCTTCCCTCCCTCATGTCCGGAAAAAAATCAGATTACGCAAAAATCAACGTTTAGCGTCATCGGAGGCTCTTTTTTGGAGATTAAAGCCAGTAGTAGGAGTGCAAGTGCATTCTGGGAGTTGTTGTCTTTCATCCACATGAGCCAAAAATACATTTTCTGGCTTTTCTCAGTCTAGAAGGCACCAACTTCTAAAATAACTTCAAATTTCTTCTACATAAATGACAAAATTTAAATACACATTCATCTTTCCAGCGATGTATCCCTTTAATATTGGTAAATACTAGAGATGGAAGGAGAAAATACTCAGCAATGCTGTCGACTTATGAACTTACACATGGTTTGTCTTAAAGTAGATTAAAGACACCATATAGACATTAACATTAAAGCTGGATTTTCACCACTGGGGGACTTTAAAAACAATCAGCGACGGGAAATAATTGCTTTTATCGCTTTTATTTAATTTTCCTGTGCACTCTTGCTCCGTTCTCAGAGGCGATACCCAGCAAGTGGGGACTGGTGATGGACAGACTAATGGTGTTGTCTACGAAGTTCTCCGACACCTTGACCCACATCCAGAGTTTCATTTGGAGAGTATTGGAGCTGCACATCGTCAAAATCGTGGCTTTTTTTGTGGTCTGGGTCGCACTACTGGAGGTCTGCACACTCTCGTATTCAGGCCATGTCATCATGTGGTTTCATAACCTGCAGTTATTTACAGTCAAACCAACATTTATTCAGACACCTTCAACATTTCTCACATTATCGCAGTTTACTCGCTATGGTTAGAAAATGGTAATAAAGTAAAGATAATTTGACTGGTTTTGTTCATCCTTCTGTTAGACTCTCACACATGAATTATGTTGAATATCTGTCAGATGTTAAATTTAACTACACAATTAGATAATACCAGTTTAGCTCAACCAGTGACCAAGCAATGCTTCATGTTGTTCAGTCTGTGTGTAAAAAGAGCATTAGCAATTACAGAAAACACACTTCAGCAAAACATGATCAGCTCAAAGTGTCTGGATAATATTTGATCCCAAATTTATATACATTTTACTGGTAGTCACTGTATGAAGAATTATTGGGTATAATATGTCACAGTTTACTTTATTTTGCTCTCCTCACTTACATAAATGAACTATAGTGTCCTGCACACACTAGTAAAAAAAATAGTGGTGGGCCGTTATCGGCGTTAACGTGAGACTCTTATCGGGCGATTAAAAAAATATCGTCATTAATCTATTCTCAAAGTTGGGTTGGGAGCTGGGTCTATAACGTTACTACGCAAGCTATGAAGACTTTCACTTTGATATTTTGGCGCAGATGTATACCTAGCCGAATTGCACTGTAGGGGGCATTTAATACCAATATATTGAAACGTCTGTTTATCCATACTCCCTTAATAAAAGAGTCCAGACATTAGAAAAATATCAGTCTATGCGTTTTATATTTAATATGAGGGAAATACACATCCGTAACAGACGTGACACAAAAAAACTTTAACTTTTAGGTGGCAAAAGTACAAAAAGTAATACTACCCACCGGATGAAGAAGGGTTGGCTCTCCACAGAACATAAAATATTCATTTTGTCTTATTTTTCGTGACGCATTTATGAGTGAAAAACAATGTTACGTGTCAGTTCCCCGTTACGGACGTGAGCGCTCTGAAAGCGGCACTGAAAGACTGCTTTAAAACTTTCACAGAGACATCAAACATAAAGCCTTTCATTAAGGTGAATTTCGTTTTGTATTAATTGTATCTTAATTTTAACCAATGTTTCATCAACCAATTACCTGGATTTAATAAATAAGAAGTAAATATAGCAGACAATAGATAATCACAACACGGAGGCGCCGGCGCGTGAACTGGAGCTCGTCTTGTGAGTCATAAATGAACCGAAACACAGCGTATAAGGCCGTCTTGCCTCAGGAGTACAGTGGGTGGCGTGAGGTGCGAATGTATGTAGAGAATAGTTACGAAAATGGAGAGAAAATATAAATTGGGCGCATTAAAAAGAAAAGAACGAGATAGTCTTTGTGTTTTATTTAACATAAGCTTACTTGGCTCAACAAGTGACACATTATTACATATGCATTCATCAGATATTTTACTTTTTTTTTAATGGTTTTAATTTTAAAACGACTTGATAGCAGAGGGCCCCATGATAAAGCTCCGCCCCCACTGTACTGAGAGTCTAGCTCCACCCCCACTCTACTGAGAGTCTAGCTCCGCCCCCACTCTACTGAGAGTCTAGCTCCGCCGCCACTGTACTGCTGTACTGAGAGTCTAGCTCCACCCCCACTGTACTGAGAGTCTAGCTCCGCCCCCACTGTACTGAGAGTCTAGCTCCACCCCCCTGTACTGAGAGTCTAGCTCCACCCCCACTGTACTGAGAGTCTAGCTCCGCCCCCACTGTACTGAGAGTCTAGCTCCACCCCCCTGTACTGAGAGTCTAGCTCCACCCCCACTGTACTGAGAGTCTAGCTCCACCCCCACTGTACTGAGAGTCTAGCTCCACCCCCACTGTACTGAGAGTCTAGCTCCACCCCCACTGTACTGAGAGTCTAGCTCCACCCCCACTGTACTGAGAGTCTAGCTCCGCCCCCACTCTACTGAGAGTCTAGCTCCGCCCCCACTGTACTGAGAGTCTAGCTCCGCCCCCACTGTACTGAGAGTATAGCTCCGCCCCCACTGTACTGAGAGTCTAGCTCCACCCCCACTGTACTGAGAGTCTAGCTCCACCCCCACTGTACTGAGAGTCTAGCTCCACCCCCACTGTACTGAGAGTATAGCTCCGCCCCCACTGTACTGAGAGTCTAGCTCCGCCCTCACTGTACTGAGAGTCTAGCTCCGCCCCCACTGTACTGAGAGTCTAGCTCCGCCCCCACTGTACTGAGAGTCTAGCTCCACCCCCCTGTACTGAGAGTCTAGCTCCACCCCCACTGTACTGAGAGTCTAGCTCCGCCCCCACTGTACTGAGAGTCTAGCTCCACCCCCCTGTACTGAGAGTCTAGCTCCACCCCCACTGTACTGAGAGTCTAGCTCCACCCCCACTGTACTGAGAGTCTAGCTCCGCCCCCACTGTACTGAGAGTCTAGCTCCACCCCCACTGTACTGAGAGTCTAGCTCCACCCCCCCTGTACTGAGAGTCTAGCTCCACCCCCACTGTACTGAGAGTCTAGCTCCACCCCCCCTGTACTGAGAGTCTAGCTCCACCCCCACTGTACTGAGAGTCTAGCTCCACCCCCACTGTACTGAGAGTCTAGCTCCACCCCCACTGTACTGAGAGTCTAGCTCCACCCCCCCTGTACTGAGAGTCTAGCTCCACCCCCACTGTACTGAGAGTCTAGCTCCGCCCCCACTGTACTGAGAGTCTAGCTCCGCCCCTGCCCATCTTACTACCTGCGGGATTATTTATTTGGGTAGCACACATATTCTGAATGCTTTAGGCAGAATTCAAATGAGCCATTTTAATCTAGATTAATTCCAAGATTACAGTGAGAATAATCTAGATAAAAAAAATGTATATATGCCCACCACAAAAAAAAAAAAAATGTTATGATTAATTTTTGGTTTGACTGTATGTAGTCACACCAGAGAAACACACGTCTGCTGTTATGAGGTGATAATATGTCAGTGTTTCACAGTTGTGTTTACTCTGGTGTGTCCCGCTTGATTGGCAGCCGTCTGCGATGAACCTGGTGCTGGTGGTGCTGTGGAGCTTCGCCGTCCCGTACGGCCGCTTCCGGCCCATGGCCTCCTGCATCTCCACCGTCTGGGTGTGTGTCATCATCGTCTGCAAGATGCTGTACCAGCTCAGCGTCGTCAACCCGGCGGAGTACTCCAACAACTGCAGCGCGGTGAGACACACACACACACACACACACTTTAAGCATTGTTGGTTAGAAGTGTTTAGGGAGGACCTCTGATGTGCTTTTTGGGCTCTACTAGAATAGGTTTTCATGCTTGAATGTTCAAAAAACAAAAATTAAGGGCCCTATTTTAACGATCGAAGCGCATGGTCCAAAGCGTCCGAATCTACTTTTGCTAGTTTAACGACGGGGAAAATGGTCTGTGCTCCCGGCGCTGGTCTAAAAGGGTCGTCTCTATTCTCTTAATGAGTAATGTGTGTGTTTTATCTCTATTCTCTTAATGAGTAATGGGTGTGTTTTATCTCTATTCTCTTAATGAGTAATGGGTGTGTTTTATCTCTATTCTCTTAATGAGTAATGTGTGTGTTTTGAGCGTAACGTGCAATTAACCAATCAGAGTCTCATCTCCAATTCCCTTTAAAAGCCAGTTGGCGGATTTATCGCGCCATGGCGGATTCACTATTTAAATGGAGGAATGGTGTGTGTGTGTGTGAGTGTGTGTGAGGTTAAAGCGGGACCATCTACGGGACAAGCCGGATTCACCATATCTTTATATAACCAATAATAATCTTTTACATTGTAATCCTTATAATTTTAAAAATTTGACATGTTTGTGTGCGTGCCTGTGTGTGTAATAAGCAGTGTGTGTAATGAACATTTTTAAAACAAAAACAATAATACAAAATTTTGATAATGTGTCCTGTGCCATTTCTCAAACACGTGTGTTCTCTCACATCATGTGTGTTATTATGTGAGGTGTTATTAGTTTTCAGACGAGAAATTACAGAACCAGACGTATAATTTGTAGCTTGTAGATGATAAAAAGGACATATGTTTTTTTTTATCTTGGGATCTGAATATCATACAGACTTTAAGTGTGGACACAAACTACCCAGAACACCCTATTATCAGGACTTTTGCACATTTTCTTCATAAAATGTAAAAATCTTTTACACAGGCACTTTTACACACATTTAGGCACCAGTGTTTCTTCCTCACACACACATGCCAAGATTAACAACAGGAACACCGTCTAATAAACAAATGCCCTCAAGCGTGGATAAAGCTGATGTGTTTATTGTGGATGTTTTTAGGGAAAGAAGTGGATTGTTTCTCTCAGGTGATTTCCAAATGCTCACTTGTGTTTGTCGCCGTATAAATGCTCAAACTTTTCCTAATTCGTCTATTCTGCTGACAGGGTTCTGCCTATTCTTGCCTGTTTCTTTCCATTGAGGGATTGTGACGTGTCCTAAACAGATGCAAAATGTATTTTTGTAGTAAATGTGTTGTTTCACCCTTTAAAACCTAAATATTTTTCTTAGGGATGCTCATTTCGGTTAATTTTCCCGACCGACAACCGCCACTCTTATCCGAGTATTAACCGTTAACTGATAAGATTATAATAGCCTATTGAATAAAAAAAAAAAAAAATTGATGAGCGTCTGTGACCCGTTAAAAATACCAACAAAAAAAAATGTCACAAGTTTATTTTAACGTGCAAACAGCAGAACGGATCAACAACAGAACCCGGATTCACATCAAATGTTCACACACTTGACAGTGACAACAGAAAAAAAACAGAATAAAATAATATAAATAAAAAATATTAAATAACCCTACACTAAATATTTTTTTTAACTTAAATAATTAACAAATTAAGACGACAAAAAGAAATCACTGAATCCGTTTGAAGCTTTGAAAAAACGGCATTTTTTTCCTTAATCCACACATTGTTTAGTTCTTATTTAACAAAAGTGACGTGTCTACATGATGTGGGGTTAGTCCGGAGCGCAGCCGGTTGAGTTTTTACTTCCGGTTAACGGTTAAACGGTCAATATGAGCATCCCTTCTAAATGCAACATTTCCCTTTCGGTGAGGACAGAGAAACTGGTGGACGCAGTGTTCACTCTTTCTCTCTTTATCGCATCTGCAGCCGATGATGAACGAGACGAGTCTAGAGACGGATGAAGTGCTGAACTCCACCCTGTACCGAGCGCCCGTGGACCCGGCCAACTGGTTCGGTGTTCGGAAAGATGCGACTCCCCTGGGATACAGCAAGGTGAGGTTCAGTTTAGTCTTTTCTGTCCAATTGGGCTGTATATCCGAGTGAAACACGTCTGGAACGGGAAGAAATGTGGGCGTGGCTTGATTGTGTCTGTGGGGAATTGATTGGATGGTTGTGGTTTGCTATTGGTGGATCTCATGTGATTGACAGGTTGCCCCGCCCTCATCATACAATACAATACAATACATTGTTTATTTATAAAGCACAATTTAGACACAACCGAAGTTGACCAAAGTGCTGTACAAAAAAAAAAAAAAATTCTAACAATAAAACACAAGCTGTAAAATAGGTGTAACACACGAAAGTAAAATCATAAAACAGCAAATCAAGATATGTTAAACGCCAAAGAAAATAAATGAGTCTTAAGAGAAGACTTAAAAGTAGATCATCAGGAGGGGAAGTTATTCTGATTTTAATATTACCAGGAACATGAATTTAAAACCGTAATAATGAGCACTGATAAATCATGGATAAATACTGCAATATTCCATGAAGAATTGTCAGTATTTGATTTCATGGTGACTAATAGTGCCGTATGTTTATCTAGTTATGCTCAACTCTAAAATATGCTATTTCAATCTCTAAATGTTATATTTAATAGAAAAAAAGTCAGGCAAATTCTTTGGTCAAAAAGTTGACCTTAAGTCTAGACACTGATCAAATGTGTGTTTTGTTTTTTACACAAAAGTAGTTAAAAATAATAAAAATGCAAGGTCGAAAGACAATGTCACATACTACAGTTCGAGTGTAGTACTATACATAGTACTTCCTGTTTACTTTATAGCTGTATGCTAATATTCATCACTAAATATATCCTTTAAATTACCAGTTTTCATTTTGATTTAGTTTTAGTTAGTCTTTTGACTAAAAGGGCATTTAGTTTTACTCATATTTTAGTTTTGGTCGACTAAAGGCCAGTCCACACTACACAAGCGCGCAGTTTCGTCGCCTGTCGCTTTAAACGCTCGAGCTCTTAAAGCAGGGTGGATTCTGATTGGCTGTCGATGTTTTATCAACTGGAAAAAAAATCGTTCTAAAAGTGATTCCAAAGACATTGTTTCTCTGTGCGTTATCAGTATAGTTGAGACTGCTATTCTAACGTTTTTTATCGTTAGTTGTCGACATCGGTGTGAACGGGCCTTAAATCTACAATAAATATAGTCGACTAAAATCTAACAGTGAAAAAAAAAATCCAAAATATGAGCAAATAAATACCTAAAAGGGGGGGTTCAGAATTTTGGACATCGGACCTCATTTCCAAGTGAGCCTTAGTGTTATTTATCAGTGGAGACAGCTTTCGAAAAAATGTCATCCAGTCGTTCCAGTTGCATAGTTCGCCGGTGCTAGGCTAGCGCGAGTCAGCGGTTACTGCTAGCCTGCCATTAAAAACAGTTGTACCCACTCCACAGTACACCAAAAGCAAATAAATTATAACGCCAGGCTATCGATGTAAATGTCTGTTGAGAGAATAATGTTAGAAATAGTGGGTAAAACTGTTTTTAATGGCAGGCTAGCAGTAACCGTTGACTCGTGCTAGCCTTGCACCGGCGAACTATGCAACTGGAACGACTGGATGACATTTTTTGAAAACTGATAAATAACACTAAGGCTCACTTGGAAATGAGGTCCGATGTCCAAAATTTTGAACCCCCCCCCCCCTTTTAATACAACAAAGAAGTAAACATTGTTTTAAGTTTGTCAGGCGGGTCTAACAGTAGTATTCAGGTAGTCAAACGTAAAATAGTCCTTATTAATGCTACTAAAGTTACTCAGGCAAGAGCAGTGAGTGATTTTGTCTTTCTTTTGTTGTTTAAATTAACATTATTGACTCGACATTTACAGAAGTATTGCTACTTTGGTCATATTGTGTGCAGTGTGTGACACATCATCATTAGTTTCCGTCACACTAGCTCTGTGTGTGTGTGTGTGTGTGGTTAGGATCATCTGCTGGTCCTGATGCTGCTGGTGTTCGAGGCGACTGTGTACCGGCACCAGATTCATCATTACAGACAACAGCAGCGCTCGCCTCCTGCCATCCCGGTCATGTTTCCCCAGGCCACACGGGACACGCTGGACCAGAGTCTCCTGCACTGCCTCCAGTACCTGCTCAACTACAGCTTCTACAAGTTTGGCCTCGAAGTACGAGTTCCTCTTGCTATTGGAAATCAGTCCAGTTACACTTTAATTTACAGTGTCCTTGTGTTACACGTTACGTGGAGTTACTGTTGTAATACCTATACATTGTGCATAATTACATGCAACTAACTCTAATCCTAACCTTATAGTATGTATGTTTCTTAATATCACTATATGTATAATTACACTGTAACAAGGACACCTTATAATAAAGGGTTACACTTTATTTTACAGTGTCCTTGTTACACATGTTACATGGAGTTACTGTAGTAATAACTATATGCATAATTACATAATCAAAACTCTCCATCACAGCAATCACAAATTGGTTGGTAATCTAGCAGGATCTGTGCATGTTATGCATTGATTTTCTCAATAATAGTTGCTATCAACACACAATTAATTAAATCTGATGATAATGTGCTTCATCACCTCTAGATCTGCTTCCTCATGACGGTGAATGTCATTGGCCAGCGGATGAACTTCCTGGTGATCATCCACGGCTGTTGGCTGGTGGCCATCGTGGTGCGGCGGCGCCGGGCTGCCATTGCCCAGATCTGGTCCCAGTACTGCCTGTTTCTGGTGGTCTTCATGATATACCAGTACGTTCTGTGTGTGGGCATCCCTCCTGCGCTCTGCATAGGTGAGCGTTTCTGGATGAATATATCAATATCACCATAATGACAGCAATCCTTTAAAGTCATATATGGGTTGTTTTATATTGATTTTAAAAGAATCAGTACTAGAGCTGCACGATTCTGAATAAGTTGAGTCACATTTTTTTGTTTTTTTACAATAGGGATCATTATTCTCCCATGATTCTGAATAGACAATAGCATATAATTTACTAGAGGTTCTGACAAAATGTTAATTGCTGCAGTCTATTTGAAAAGATTTAATTTATTAGAATCCTTTTTATTCAGGTTGAGTGAATGATTCAAAGACTCGCTCATAAATACATAACTTGTTTCATTACTGGATGAATCTGTGTTTTTAAACGAATCTCTTGAATGAATGATTCAATGACAAAAACATTTTTTAACAGTCACGTGTCGCCACCTACTGGTGTAACGATGTAATTGATACGATCTTTATTCAAAGAGTCAAGTTTCTTTCAAAAGGTGATTTACTCTTATTTTTTTAAATCGCTACTGTAGACATCAGTGTTTATATCTGAACTATATTCTTTTATTACAGTACTTCTGTGATAATTTGAATTATTGTAACAGAAATAATGATACTGTCATATCTATACATGACAAACACTCTCTTTGGGACAGCGCCAACGCAGATCTGAATGTTCGCTGTAATCGTACTTGTCAGGTTTATTAGACTGAGCTGAATTACTGTCATTTAGGAATAAGATCAGTGACTACTGTCGCTGCTTAGAAACTGTGTATTTTGAAGAGCGCTATACAAAATTAATTTGATTTGACTTAAAACCATCGAAAATACACCAGTGCAAATCATCTCAGTTGTCAGGTAAAAGCCAGTTTAGGCGAGTTTAAGCTAATCCTACATCAGAGTCACCGTGCTGATGTACGTGTACAGTGATTACTGGAGCACACCCTGCGTCTCTTGAGTTTTCTCGGCGAGTGACTTGCCTCTGGTAACCTGAGCTTTCTCACATGGCTCTAGATTACCCTTGGAGATGGAGAACCTCAGTGACTATCCACTCAGCTCTGGTGAAATGGATCTACTTACCTGACTTCTACACCATTCCCAACTCCAGGAACCTCATATGTAAGTGACACCTTCGACTGAACACCCAACAGAACCACGATGTATTTACTCACCAGTTATACAACCTACAGTGACCCCAAAAAGTGTTCGGACACTTAAGCCACTTTAAAAAATGAACGACTGAATGAATACCAAACCCAAGTGGCTTCTGCAAACTAATGATTCTAGACTTTTTCTAAGAACAATGACTTTTCAACCAACTGATATAGTGTAGGGGTGGGAATTGGCAAAAATGTGACGATTCGATAGTATTGCGATATTTGGGCCACGATTCAATATTATTGCGATTCTTTACATATTGCGATACAGCAAGTATTGCGATTCGATTCTGCGATATATTGTGATTCATGTCCCCCATATTATTCAAAGGCATTACAAAAAATGACCCCAAAAAGTGTTGGGACACTTAAGCCACTTTAAAAAAATGAACGTCTGAATGAATACCAAACAAAGTGGCTTCTGCAAATAAATGATTCTAGACTTTTTCTAAGAACAATGACTTTTCAATCAACTGATATCAATGCCATTTATTTTGTGTCCATGTACAGTATGAAGTCAGTTCTCCTCAAGTTCACCACATTCATTACATTAACTATGGATTTGTGCCGGCCCAGATCCGGCCCACATCCGGTACACATGGATTCCACTCGGACCGGATCTGGGCCGACACTATGTGGTTGTCTGGGACTATTAGCCTTAATTTTGAACAGTATATCTATTGTTTTATCATATAAAACCCAAAGACCATCAACACCTAGTTTGTTATCTAATGCAGTGACTTGAATACATTTTTAAGTGAGGCTTAAGTGTAAAAATGCTTTTAGAAATACTTAAAATACTCACCTTATTTTTAATAACAGCAGGCCGTTGTTTACCTTGAATATGTAAAGCTTCTGGTGTCGGCTACTTGCAAATGTTTGAGCAAAAACAGTTGTTTAATGCTAGTATTTGTTATAGTTATTGTCATAATCATAAACTCACTGGTTTGTAGTTTGTGGCCACACTTATATTCTTCTAGTTATTTACCAGAACGAGAATCTCACAAATGCACAAGAGATCATTTGCGTCTGCATTGAAAGAAAAGTATAGTGAAATCTGAGGCCAAAATGCATAAAATGTCTGCGATCGATGTGTTGCAGCGGACTTCGTTCTGCTGATGTGTGCGTCGCAGCAGTGGGCGGTGTTCGAAAATGAGAGAAAGGAAGAGTGGATGGTCATGGGAGGAGAGAACAAAGACAACCCGGATCCCATGGAGGAGATGCCCTTCAACCCGGCCCCAAACTTCATCAACTGCAGGTACATTATTACTAATGAATGAGACATAAACACAGCTTTACTGGTCTGAGATCTGGTGCGAAAGGAGTTTTAACACGGCTTATTGCTCTCATGAACAGCAGTGTGAAACCATTCTATCGATAATGAAATTAAACTATTACAAATAGATCTGTTTTAATGAATTTCTTGTATTAAAATTAGGGTTGTTGATTCAATGCATTAATTTGGTGTGATTCATTATGGGGGGAAAAACACATTAAAATGAACACTTTTAACACAGACCTGTACGTCATCTTACATTCATGCAGTTTAGTTATGAAACATGATGCAAGGCAACAAATGCCGCTTAAATTCAAGATATGATGGCATAAAATTTCCCTGTATGGGTTTTCGTCTTTTATTAGTATCATATGATATAGTTTAGCAATATCACGCGAGCAAGAGTGCTATTTTTCCCAAATATCAGCACGATTGCAAATGTGATATTGATTTATAGAACAGTTCAATAAACCAGACGTTAATAGTGCGTTAGATTTTAGACTCAATATTGTCTGTTTTTGCTCATTTTTGTTCCAAGCGACACACAGCCGTGTTTCATTACCGAATGAATCGACAGTTTTTAACGAATCAAGTGAGTCATTGATTCAGTGACTCGTTCATAAAGACAGTCACTTGCTTCGTTCCCGAATGAATCAGCTGTTTGAATGAGTTGGTTGAGTGAATGATTCAACGACTCACTCATTAAGACATACTTGCCGCCACCTACTGGTGGTTTTAGTTTCATATTTCAAGAATCATTCCATTTTTCATTCATATTCATGTCACCTGTGAGCTGCATTAAACGGTCTGTGTAAGTATTCCTAAATGCCACTTCAGATGCAGTTTCTATGGAAAAAAAAGTAATTGCCTTAAAGTCCCCCTGTAAAGTCAATCATTTTATCCATTAAAACTCATCTTTGATCACCAAAATGACATATTTAAACATTTTTTCCTTGCCTTAAAATATCTTGAATGTAACTCGACACCCTTGCCTCATTTAGTATGCGTGCTTCTATGAATATGCAAATGAGCCCCGCCTCCACTCACTCACTCAGCTCAGAGATCCACTGGTTGACGATCACACGTTGATCTGATTGGTTACAAGGTCGTTTGTGACGTCAGAAACACCAGCGATTTCAAACCGTGTTTTTGAGACTGTCTTTGGTTCACTGCAGTTTTAAGCAGAAAATACTTAGCAATGCTGTCGACTTATGAACTTACACATGGTGTGTCTTAAAGCATATTAAAAACACCACATAGACATGTAAACAACATTAAACGCTGGAGTTTCACCACAGGGGGACTTTAAAGGTTTATGTGTAATAAATTCAATGTTGAATCAAAATATTTCTATATATTTCCATAAATAATTACTTTAAATGATCTTTTAGCGGGTCAAAATTGATGTAATAAATTTGAGATTAATTTGATTGATTTATTAATTGGCACATCCTGTGATTAATTAAATTAAAAAAAAGAATTGCTTGACGGCCCTAATTAAAATATAACATCTCTCTCTCTCTCTCTCTCTCTCTCTCTCTCTCTCTCTCTCTCTCTCTCTCTCTCTCTCTCTCTCTCTCTCTCTCTCTCTCTCTCTCTCTCTCTCTCTCTCTCTCTCTCTCTCTCTCTAATGAGCTTTATTGGCATGACAAATTGTACATTGTATTGCCAAAGCATTTATATGAGCATGAATATAAAAAAAAAAAAAAAAAAAAAAAAAAGAACAACTTAGAACAAATTCTGGTAACACTTTACTTGAAGGGGTGTGCATAAGACTAACATGACACCTTCATAATCATGACATGACACATGTTATGAATATGAAGTAGGGTTTATGCATGTTTATGACAACTGTCATTAAGTGTCATTCGCTCAATTATGACATTTTTAATGCAAATATGACATTGTTTGAGATGTCTTTATGACACCTTTACATAAACCAATACATCATAACCTGTCAGTGTCTTTGCCATGACAACTTGACATTACTAAGACAACACAACCTGTCATAAACATGACATAGCAGATTAATTATCAAACTTGAGAAACCACTTAGCTTTATTGGTTAACATTACATTAAACTGTCATGTGGTTGGTTGTGACATTGGCTGTCATGAGGCATTATAACATTTTAATGACAAATTCAATGTGTACCACTGTAGTTGAGGTCAAGAAAAATATTCATGACACAGTTATAATGGCCTTATGACAGCCAATGTCAAAACCAACCACATGACAGTTTAACTTAATTTAATGTCAAGTTGTCATGACAAAGACACTGACAGGTTATGATGTTATGGTTTATGTCAAGGTGTCATAACAAAGACATCTCAAACAATGTCATATTTGCATTCAAAATGTCATTATTGAGCGAATGACACTTAATGACAGTTGTCATAAACATGCATAAACCCTACTTCATATTCATAACATGTGTCATGTCATGGTTATGAAGGTGTCATGTCAGTCTTATGTACACCCCTTCAAGTAAAGTGTGACCCAAATTCTGTATTAAACAAGTGTGTGTGTGTGTGTGTGTGTGTGTGTGTGTGTGTGTGTGTGTGTGTGTGTGTGTAAATTGGCGCATCATTGTTTGGTCGACTCTTTGTGTGTCAGGAATGGATGTAATTTGCTGCTAGTGAAATGCAGTCTCTTTTTTCACCAAGTCAACACTGAACTTGTGCTTCATTCTTCAGCTTTCTGAAGTTGTGAAACTCTAGTTTCTAGAACCTCTGGACGTAGTTTTCCCTCTCTCTCTCTCTCTCTCTCTCCAGGTCGTATCTGGACATGGCGAAGGTGCTGGTGTTCCGGTACATGTTCTGGTTTGTGCTGACGGTGGTGTTTGTGACCGGAGCGACGCGGATCAGTGTGTTCGGCCTGGGTTATCTCACGGCCTGCTTCTTCTTCCTCCTCTACGGCACGCGGCTCCTGATCAAGCCGTCGCGCACACGCCTGGTCATGTGGGACTGTCTCATCATGTACAACGTGGCCGTCATCATCTCGAAAAACATCCTTTCTGTGAGTGAGCAGCGTTTCACCACGCAGATAACTAATAACTGATGGCTCATGACAAAATCTTCAATTATACAGGCTATCTTTTATTTAATTTTCAACAGTTTCAACAAAAAAAATATTATAATAAAAGTGTTTTTACTGTCTTCAATTCACGGCATTTTTTTATCTTTCTTCTACCAGACTTAATGATTTGAATCAGTGTGTGCTTACATCCAAATGCTATTGTCCACAGTATCTGGAAAGCTTAGGTTATATTAGTCCACTAATCATATTAGTCTATATACTATTTAATAAAATGTGTTAATGTAAAGATGTGGCATTATGATTATATCTGTCAGTCCGTATCATTAATACTAGGGATGCACCGATACTGAGCTCATGTACTCATAAAAATGCCCCGCTACGAGGCTGTGTGTGTGTGTGTGTGTGTGTGTGTGTGTGTGTGTGTGTGTGTGTGTGTGTGTGTTTGTGTCCAGACAAAGACACATTGACAACAGAGAGTATAATGGGGATAAAAAAGAAGTAAATGTATCTAATTAGTGGAATATTAAATGAAATATGTGACCCTGGATCACAAAACCACATATATACACGTCACACGGGTGTGTCTGTGGCAATAGCCAACTATACATTGCATGGGTCAAAATTATCGATTTTTCTTTTATGGCAAAAATCATTAGGATATTAAGTAAAGATCATGTTCCATGAAGATATTTAGTAAATTTCCTACCATGAATGTATAAAAAATGTATTTTGTGAGTGGATGCAGCACAATCGTGAACATAAATGCACAACTTTAAAGGAGATTTTCTCAATGTTTCAATTTTTTTACACCCTCAGATTCCAGATTTGCAAATAGTCATATCTCGGCTAAATATTGTCCTATGCTAATAAACCATACATCAATGGAAAGCCATAAATGTACCCATGTGACTGGTTTTGTGGTCCAGGGTCACATACAGTAACACATAGCTGTGGTAAAACGAGGATCCATACAATGCATTTTAGCAGACTTAATTAAGCATGAAAATAACTGAAGGAAATATATAGTTGATGAACAAATTAAGCCAACTAATATGATTCATATTCTTTTGGTTTCACAACTGCAGTGAAAATACAGGTATCGGTGAGTACAAAAAATATGAAAATATCGGTATCAGACTCGTTCTGGAAAAAGTGGTATCGGTGCATCCCTACACTCTAACAAATGCTGGGTTGTTTAAACCCAACTTTGGATCAAATACGGACAAACCCAAACGTTGGGTTAAAAATTTAACCCAATGGCTGGGTTTGTCTATATTTGACCCAAAGTTGACGTTGGGTTAAAAATGTAACCCAATGGCTGGGTTTGTCCGTATTTGACCCAAAGTTGACGTTGGGTTAAAAATGTATCCCAATGGCTGGGTTTGTCCGTATTTGACCCAAAGTTGACGTTGGGTTAAAAATGTAACCCAATAGCTGGGTTTGTCCGTATTTGACCCAAAGTTGACGTTGGGTTAAAAATTTAACCCAATGGCTGGGTTTGTCCATATTTGACCCAAAGTTGACGTTGGGTTAAAAATTTAACCCAATGGCTGGGTTTGTCCGTATTTGACCCAAAGTTGACGTAGGGTTAAAATTGAACCCAATGGCTGGGTTTGTCCGTATTTGACCCAAAGTTGACGTTGGGTTAAAAATTTAACCCAATGGCTGGGTTTGTCCATATTTGACCCAAAGTTGACGTTGGGTTAAAAATTTAACCTAATGGCTGGGTTTGACCATATTTGACCCAAAGTTGACGTTGGGTTAAAAATTTAATCTAATGGCTGGGTTTGTCCGTATTTGACCCAAAGTTGACGTTGGGTTAAAAATGTAACCCAATGGCTCGGTTTGTCCATATTTGACCCAAAGTTGGGTTTAAACGACCCAGCATTTTTTTTAGTTTATTAGCAACTACTAAGAGCAGAGTTTTGTCACAACAGCGCTGTGTCTTGTGTTAGATCCTGGCATGTGTGTTTGTGCTGGAGATGCAGAAGAACTTCTGCTGGGTCATTCAGCTCTTCAGTCTGGTGTGCACCGTCAAAGGCTACTATGATCGTAAGTCACTTTTCCCTTCTTATCTGTAGCCGCATTTCCATTACAGATACGCGCAACACTTTTGCGATATTTTCTAAATGTCGATAAAAAACTATTGTGAAATTGCGGCATTTCGATTTCCTCTCGCGATAAGTCATTCCAACAATCATGGCGACGGATGTTAGTTGGTTTATGTGTATCTCAGCCGCTGCACTAGCTATTATTATTAATCAAAGGAGCCGTAGGCGTGTTTTCCCAGCATTAATGGCAAGGAAAGCGCCATATACTCATGAGTGGTACATATGAGGTGTTTCTTGTTTCAAATATCAAACATTTCTTAAATCAAGATGCATTTACTAAAGTAGTAAAATGACATAAGATATTAAGTCTTGTTTTCTGGAGAAATAATACAAATTCACTTAATTTTGATTAATTCTCCCGGAAAACAGGACAAAATATATTATGTCATTTTACTCATCTAGTAAATGCATCTTGATTTAAGAAATTTTAGATATATGGACTGGAAACAAGACAAAAATACTAAGAAAAGCGTTTTTTGCAATGTATAATATATTATGTGGATTACATTGTAGTTTATCAGCGCGAGCACAGAGTTTTTAGATGAGACTGAAACATTTTGACATTGTTTCCCAATCAAAACTGTGATCCTGAAATTGTATTTAGCTACATTATAACTATTATTCAGCCGTTTTGTCTTTAAGCGCTTCACTGTTTATCCCCTGTCTCTAAGAGTCAGTTTATTTTTCTTACTACATTGTAAAGTTGTTAAAATAATTCTTGCATTAAGTCGTTTTTTTTTCCGTTTCCTAAAGAAGCAGTTCCTAAACTGTGTTCCTCGCACACTCTTCCATCTAACACTTTTAAATCAATCCGATTAAAGCTTAGCTACTGTATACAATTTAACCGTCAGCTCATTTAAATTATGAAATTATACTTGATGACAGAAGTGTTTGTACTGTAGTAACGAGATGGCCAATGCTCGTAATATTTGTAAAATATATTGTATTTGTATTTATTTTCTTCATTTCCCTATTTTTGCACAACAGATTTTAAATCTCAGATCCACAGCACAGTCAGATGTAATGGTTTTGTGTGTGTGTGTGTGTGTCTTCCTCAGCTAAGTCAGTGTGTAGTAAGGATTGCTCTCTGCCTGTGGAAGAGGCCGGCATTATCTGGGACAGTATCTGTTTCTTCTTCCTCCTGCTTCAGAGGAGAGTCTTCCTCAGCTTTTATTTTCTGCATGTCACTTCAGATCTTCAAGCTTCAGCGCGACAGGCCTCTCGGTAAGAGGACAGTTCGTTCATGCAACCCATTCAAAGTTAGATGTGAAAAGTTCCCACTTGATATATCTGACTTATGACCCTGAGTCTGATGCTTAAAAGTTGATGTATAAAGAACCAAAATAGAAGTTGTTTCATTTTTTTTGTGTGAGTGACTATCAACAGCGAAGAGGATTTTACATTATGGATTTTACATTAGGATTTTAAATTATGAAGTTTAGAATTTGGTCTTTCAAAGTCGAATGGAGTTCAAGGAAAACCGTGAATAAGTGCTTCAGGTAATAAGTTGGGGTTTGTATAATAAAAAGTTTATTTTCTGTGTCTGTGCATTAGGGGTTTCGAGCTTTTCCGCGCCAGCATTATAAAGAACATGCATTTCCATCAGCAAGCAGAGAAGAAGTCAATTCAACAGCTCAAGGAATCGTGAGTTAACACTTTGCCCTTTTATTTGCCATAATAAAAATAAATGAATGAATAAAAAAGAATGTCCTACATATGAAAGCTTATTTTTGCATAATATAAAAAGAAAGGTAATTGCAACTTTTCTGACTTTTTCCCCCTCAGAATTCACAATTACGAGATATGAACTCGCAATATTGAGGAAAAAGTCACAATAACGAGATATAAACTCGCAATTCTGAGGGAAAAAAAACACAATTATAAGATATAAACTCACAATTCTGAGGAAAAAAAACAATTATAAGATATAAACTCACAATACTGAGGAAAAAGAACAATTATAAGATATAAACTCACAATACTGAGGAAAAAGTCACAATAACGAGATATAAACTCGCAATACTGAGGAAAAAGTCACAATAACGAGATATAAACTCACAATACTGAGGAAAAAGTCACAATAACGAGATATAAACTCGCAATTCTGAGGGAAAAAAAACACAATTATAAGATATAAACTCGCAATTCTGAGGAAAAAAAACAATTATAAGATATAAATTCGCAATTCTGAGGAAAAAGTCACAATTTAAAATATAAACTCAATTCTGAGAAAAAGTCTCAATTATAAGATATAAACTCACAATACTGAGGAAAAAGTCACAATAACGAGATATAAACTCGCAATACTGAGGAAAAAGTCACAATAACGAGATATAAACTCGCAATACTGAGGAAAAAGTCACAATAACGAGATATAAACTCGCAATACTGAGGAAAAAGTCACAATAACGAGATATAAACTCACAATACTGAGGAAAAAGTCACAATAACGAGATATAAACTCGCAATTCTGAGGGAAAAAAAAACACAATTATAAGATATAAACTCACAATTCTGAGGAAAAAAAACAATTATAAGATATAAATTCGCAATTCTGAGGAAAAAGTCACAATAATAAGATATAAACTCACAATACTGAGGAAAAAGTCACAATAACGAGATATAAACTCACAATACTGAGGAAAAAGTCACAATAATGAGATATAAACTCGCAATACTGAGGAAAAAGTCACAATAATGAGATATAAACTCACAATTCTGATTTTATTTCTCGCAATTCTAATGTTCATAATTTGCATAAACACACATTTGTGAGAAATAAAGTCCAAATTGAAAGTTGCAATTACTTTTTTTATTTTTTTATTCCATATTGGACACAAGTAACTTATTGAGCTCTAGTCACTCTATATAATCAATCCTCATGTTTCCTCAGGATGAATCGCATCCGTGACAAACAGCAGAAGTACAAGGAAGGACGCAAACCGTCTGATGTGGAGGAGCAGCCCGATGGTACAAATGCGTTAACATTTAAACTAGTCTAACATTGATCAGCCATACATCCCTAATATATGTGTGTGTGTGTGTGTAGACGCCAAGGAACAGAAGAAACAGAGACAGTTGTCAAAGTCCAAACGATGGGAGTTTCCTTGGATGGATCATGCGACTGGTATATGTCAAGCTTAATAAAATTAATGTATTTTCAGGGAAGCAAACAAGGGAAAAAGGCTGCAGGAGTTTAAATATGCGTGATTGTCTTTGCTTTAGTGTTGCATTCTGGGGAATATTACATGTTTGAGTCTGACAGCGGAGAGGAAGATGAATCCTTTCAGGAGGAACAGAAACCTCGCAAACAAACGGCCTTTCAGGTGAAACACGCTTGTATTAAGTTTGCTCTCTGTTGTATGTTTGGTAAGGCGGTTATTGCAGGGATACGTGTGTAAAGTGTGTGTGTGTGTTAAATGTTTCCCACAGCTGGCGTACCAGGCTTGGGTCACCAGTGCAAAAGAAGCGCTGAAAGAGCGCCAGCAGAGGCAGAGAGAGCAGAGAGCCGAAGCAAAGAAACAACAAACCTCTCAGGCTTCAGGTTAAACGCTGACATTTGAAACATACAGCGATATATTTCCCAGACAACAACAGTGTCGGCCCAGATCCGGTACCAAGCGTGCCGCACAAGTCCTGAACAGTGAAGCCAAAGCGCCTCGATCACCCAGTATAGCTCATTAACCCAGAGTCTCGATCGCCCCCCCGGTGGCTGGTCCCAGTATAGCTCATAAACCCAGAGTCTCGATCGCCCCCCAATGGCTGGTCCCAGTATAGCTCATAAACCCAGAGTCTCGATCGCCCCCCAATGGCTGGTCCCAGTATAGCTCATAAACCCAGAGTCTCGATCGCCCCCCGGTGGCTGGTCCCAGTATAGCTCATAAACCCAGAGTCTCGATCGCCCCCCAATGGCTGGTCCCAGTATAGCTCATAAACCCAGAGTCTCGATCGCCCCCCAATGGCTGGTCCCAGTATAGCTCATAAACCCAGAGTCTCGATCGCCCCCCCAGTGGCTGGTCCCAGTATAGCTCATAAACCCAGAGTCTCGATCGCCCCCCCGGTGGCTGGTCCCAGTATAGCTCATAAACCCAGAGTCTCGATCGCCCCCCGGTGGCTGGTCCCAGTATAGCTCATAAACCCAGAGTCTCGATCGCCCCCCCGGTGGCTGGTCCCAGTATAGCTCATAAACCCAGAGTCTCGATCGCCCCCCAATGGCTGGTCCCAGTATAGCTCATAAACCCAGAGTCTCGATCGCCCCCGGTGGCTGCTCCCAGTATAGCTCATAAACCCAGAGTCTCGATCGCCCCCCGGTGGCTGCTCCCAGTATAGCTCATAAACCCAGAGTCTCGATCGCCCCCCGGTGGCTGGTCCCAGTATAGCTCATAAACCCAGAGTCTCGATCGCCCCCCGGTGGCTGGTCCCAGTATAGCTCATAAACCCAGAGTCTAGATCGCCCCCCCGGTGGCTGGTCCCAGTATAGCTCATAAACCCAGTCTCGATCGCCCCCCGGTGGCTGGTCCCAGTATAGCTCATAAACCCAGAGTCTTGATCGCCCCCCAATGGCTGGTCCCAGTATAGCTCATAAACCCAGAGTCTCGATCGCCCCCCGGTGGCTGGTCCCAGTATAGCTTATAAACCCGGAGTCTCGATCGCCCCCCCGGTGGCTGGTCCCAGTATAGCTCATAAACCCAGAGTCTCGATCGCCCCCCGGTGGCTGGTCCCAGTATAGCTCATAAACCCAGAGTCTCGATCGCCCCCCGGTGGTTGGTCCCAGTATAGCTCATAAACCCAGAGTCTCGATCGCCCCCCGGTGGCTGGTCCCAGTATAGCTCATAAACCCAGAGTCTCGATCGCCCCCCCGGTGGCTGGTCCCAGTATAGCTCATAAACCCAGAGTCTCGATCGCCCCCCCGGTGGCTGGTCCCAGTATAGCTCATAAACCCAGAGTCTCGATCGCCCCCCCGGTGGCTGGTCCCAGTATAGCTCATAAACCCAGAGTCTCGATCGCCCCCCGGTGGCTGGTCCCAGTATAGCTCATAAACCCAGAGTCTCGATCGCCCCCCGGTGGCTGGTCCCAGTATAGCTCATAAACCCAGAGTCTCGATCGCCCCCCGGTGGCTGGTCCCAGTATAGCTCATAAACCCAGAGTCTCGATCGCCCCCCCGGTGGCTGGTCCCAGTATAGCTCATAAACCCAGAGTCTCGATCGCCCCCCAATGGCTGGTCCCAGTATAGCTCATAAACCCAGAGTCTCGATCGCCCCCGGTGGCTGCTCCCAGTATAGCTCATAAACCCAGAGTCTCGATCGCCCCCCGGTGGCTGCTCCCAGTATAGCTCATAAACCCAGAGTCTCGATCGCCCCCCGGTGGCTGGTCCCAGTATAGCTCATAAACCCAGAGTCTCGATCGCCCCCCGGTGGCTGGTCCCAGTATAGCTCATAAACCCAGAGTCTAGATCGCCCCCCCGGTGGCTGGTCCCAGTATAGCTCATAAACCCAGTCTCGATCGCCCCCCGGTGGCTGGTCCCAGTATAGCTCATAAACCCAGAGTCTTGATCGCCCCCCAATGGCTGGTCCCAGTATAGCTCATAAACCCAGAGTCTCGATCGCCCCCCGGTGGCTGGTCCCAGTATAGCTTATAAACCCGGAGTCTCGATCGCCCCCCCGGTGGCTGGTCCCAGTATAGCTCATAAACCCAGAGTCTCGATCGCCCCCCGGTGGCTGGTCCCAGTATAGCTCATAAACCCAGAGTCTCGATCGCCCCCCGGTGGTTGGTCCCAGTATAGCTCATAAACCCAGAGTCTCGATCGCCCCCCGGTGGCTGGTCCCAGTATAGCTCATAAACCCAGAGTCTCGATCGCCCCCCCGGTGGCTGGTCCCAGTATAGCTCATAAACCCAGAGTCTCGATCGCCCCCCCGGTGGCTGGTCCCAGTATAGCTCATAAACCCAGAGTCTCGATCGCCCCCCCGGTGGCTGGTCCCAGTATAGCTCATAAACCCAGAGTCTCGATCGCCCCCCGGTGGCTGGTCCCAGTATAGCTCATAAACCCAGAGTCTCGATCGCCCCCCGGTGGCTGGAGAGGTGCCCGTGCAGTCAGCGGAGACTCGCGCTCGTGCGGACGCGTCGAGTATAAACAAGGCTTTACGAGACGCGAGGGAAACTAAACAATCAAATTACACTTCAAACACAGTTTTTCCAAAGATGTTTTATGTCATTTAGGTAGTTTTTTTCACGCTGATGTTAGTTTAAGCGCTTATTTTTTTAAAATAAGTTTGGTCTTATATGTTATTTGACGCTATAAAAACGGGAAAGTGACGTCATGATTGACAGCTTCTCTAAACGAAGTCACTGAAGCACCAACAGACTTTTTGGGGGATTTTTGGGAGGAGATTGGAGCTTCAACTTTAATTTCTACATTTCCATAACGATTTATTTCACACCGACATGAGTTTTTCAGCAGTAAACTGTACTAACCGTTTCTGCGAGAGTGTGTGTGAGAGAGTGTGCGCGGGACCTTGATATCGCGGCTCCACTTCATGTTCACTACTGCGCAGAATCAGCTCCCAAATCCATATAGCGACATTGGCGGATTTACTTTTCACCAATGGAAGAGAGTGAAGGGCCATCGTCCTTCTTTTGTTAGTCTATGTCCGGTACACACGGATTCCACGGATTTCGGCCGGATCTGGGCCGACACTTTGTTGCTGTCTGGGTTTACAAGTAGACAAATAAACCAGTTCCACATTTCATCTTATTACAGTGGTATATTGAGTTGTTTGTTTCTCTCAATGGGTATCAGGTGATGCTGAGGAGGATGGGGATGTTTTTGATGTTGGGAATTCCCAGGAAGTGGAAGAAATGCAAGAGGAAGGAGAAGATGTGGGTAAGTTAGCAATTTAATTTGCTTAGATATTCCGCGTGCAGCTATTATTGGAAAGTGGAAGCATTTATGAACAACCGCCATGAAGTGAAATAACGCTCTGCTGATTCCAATGCTAAAGCGTTCCAAACTTCCACTGGCATTAATATCAGCACAGAAACTGTGCGGCGGGAGCTTCGTGGAGTGGGTTTCCTCACATCAACAAGTACAATGCCAAGCGCCACTGGACCGTAGAGCCGTGGAAACCTGTTCTGTTCTGGCGAACACGCTTCTCTGTCGGGCAGTCTGATGCACTGCGTCCGAAATCCAATACTTCCCTACTATATAGAATGCAAAATACGCCGACAGATTAGTATGTCCGAATAATATAGTATTTGGAAAACAGTAGCCGAAAAGTTCCCGGATGACCTAATATTTCCGGGAAGAAAATGCTTGGGAAAATTTGGGTCAAAAATGGACAAACCCAGCCGTTGGATTACATTTTTAAATTTTATTTTTAAACCCAACATTTGGGTTTGTCCATGTTTGACCCAAAATTGGGTTAAAACAACCCAGCATTTTTTAGAGTAATTTCATTTATAAAACACTTTTTTCACGGTTCAATTTCAAATGTAGTACCTACTCGGACAGTATGGACTATTTCGGATGAATTTTCGGTTTGGCGGATGCCTGGAGAACGTTCCCTGCCGGACTGTGGAGTTGGCTGGAGGAGGGATAGTGGTGTGGGGTTGTTTTTCAGGGGTTGGGCTCTTTACTTCCAGTGAATCCTTGCTGAAATGCTTCAGCAAACCAAGACAACGCTCTGCTTCCAACTGTGTGGTGAATAGGGGTGTCGACATTAATCGTTTCTACGATGCATCGCGATGCAGACGAGGACGATTCGGTATCGGTTCAGTAATAGACCATAACCGATTATAATGTACTGACGCTTTTCTGACGCCATTTGTCGTGCGTGTGCTTTGTCGCGGTGGCATACAATGGCAGAGGGAGGCGAGACGCGAGTGCGAGTAATTTAAAAATGCTCCAACTACTTTAAAAGCATAAGGTTACATCTGGGCACATTTCGGCTTTCATGTACAACCTGGTAAGAGCTGGAGAAGACTGTGTGTGCGCTCATGTCACTCATGCTCATGTCACGCACACATAGAATAAGCAGGAGGTAATGCCACTAACTTGATAAAACACGTTTTCACCTCGAGCTGTTAACGCCTGGCAGAGTCTGACTGAACATACACTGATGAATGAGCGCTGCTTTTAAATGAACATTTCTTTATAACAAAATTGATTTGACAGAATTTAATTTTCTTAATGGCATCAACAGGCTTTACTCCCTTGAAACTTAAACTGGAATGTCACTGTTTCTGTCACTGCGACTTACAGGCGAACACACACACACACACACACACTCGCGGGCTTGCACACAACGCTTTTGAAGTAAAATTGAAAATTGAGGATGCGGTGCTTCGTAATGCACCGTGATATCGAATTGAACTGAATCGATGACATGATAATCGTAATCGAACCGAACTGTGAGACCAGTGTAGGTTCACACCCCTAGTGGTGAAGACCCTTTTCTATCCCAGCATGACTGTGTTCGTCTTAGGTTTAACAACCTATGAAACTAATAATGAACAATATGAAACTAAAACGACATAAGCTTAATTTAAAATGTCTTAGGAACTACAGGATATTTAGAGGTGGATAAACGCACTTTGGAGGTGGGTAAACGCTATTTCCGAATATTGGGAGGTGCGTAAACGTGTTTACGTGCGTTTAGCCTCCACTACATCCCTGAAGACACGGCTGGATGAGTTTGGTGTGGAAGGACCTGACTGGCCCTGATCTCAAGATCTTTGAGATGAACTGGAACGAACCAGATCTTCTCATTCAACACCAGTGCCTGACCACACAAGCCCTCTACTGGATTAATCCCCACAGAAACACTCCAAGATCTCATGGAAAGCCTTCCCAGAGGAGCGGAAGCTGTTGTAGCCATTTAATGCATTTATTAATTATTTAGTGCTCAGGTGTCCCAATACTTTTGTCCATTTATTGGACCTAAATAACACATCCGGTTTAATGACACAAACATTTGAGCTTAAAGGATTAGTTCACTTCAGAATTAAAACTTCCTGATAATTTACTCACACACACGTCTTTCTTCAGTCGAAAAGAAATTAAAAATGGTGATAAAAAGTGGTTAAAAAGTATATAAATGTTTATTTTCTTATAAAATGGCGGATGGTTTGTCTAGATCAGACTCTTATTCCTCGGCTGGATCGTGTCGAGACTTTGAAGCTGCACTGAAACTCACATCTGGACCTTCGACCCGTTGGACCCCATTGAAGTCACTATATGGAGAAACACCTGGAGTGTGTTCCTCAAAAACCTTCATTTCTTTTCGACTGAAGAAAGAAAGACATGAACATCTTGGATGACATTAGTAAATTATCCTAACTAAACTAATCCTTTAATCCCCCTTTTAAAATGGAGATTTATTACCGCCTAACCATAAGCAAGGGAAAACAAGCTGAGTTTCATGTGACGACCTCGTGCATCTTTCTGATTTACAGTATCTCAAGGCACTGGCAGTGATGTAGTTCAGAGGATTCTGGACATATTGAAGTTCCTTTGGGTGCTTTTCCTAGCAATGGTGGACGGATTCACCACGTGGCTCAACTTGCTCACCAAACAGTATGTAGACACTTCGATGGTCCTCTGTGAGGAGCGCTACCTCTTCATCCACAACATCAGCCAGGTGCGTCCATCACATCATTTACACAGCGCTTTCAACAACACAGATCGTTTCACAGCAGCTTTACAGTGATAACAGGAGATTACAGTAACAGAGATTGTTTTGGCTTTACAGCCGCTCTAAAATTAAAGTTATCGTCCAGCTAAAGTTAGTTTCACTTCTGTTGTAAAGATCATTACCCAGCAAGCAATTTTGTGTTTAAAAGACGTCTATTAGGCGTCCAAACAGCCTAAACCATAGTCTGTAAAACACTGTAAATTAAACACAGTTTAAACCAGAGCCCAAGAATAGACTTTGCTTTGTTTACTTTGCTTACATGATGGAGTATCACACATCTCGCAAGTTATTTTGGCAAAAACAACATGTAACCAAATTCAAGTTTTTTTTGGCTAGAAGTGTGTTACTCATAGCCGGAGTATATCGGGTCTATAGTACGCAGGGTTTGATATTATCTTTTTCACTCACTGGCCAATTTGTTAAAAAGTATTTAAATAAGTTACCGGCCATTCAGAACTTCTACTAGCCAACAAAAAATAACCAAGATTAACTACGAGCTGTATGTATTATAAAATTTGGATTTCATACATTAATTTCTTTTTCAAACAAAGTCCTGTCATCCAGCATATCCTCTTCCTCTTTCATCCTCATCACCACACATGTCATCGAAACAATGTAGGATGTTGGAAAATGACAGTCTTTTCTGTTCGCCAAATGCTTTTTAATCTTCGCTATTGCATTAATGCAAATGAGCCGTTATTTGTAGTGTAGTGACTTGCATGTTCAAGTACACCAGATATGAGCAGATTCTGTGCAATACACTGTATTTAAAGGGATAGTTCACTTTGAAATTAATTTTTGATATGTTTTAGCTTACCTCCAGTGCATCCAAGATGTAGGTGTCTTTGTTTCCACAGTATCTTCAATTTTGATAATTTTAGGTAAAACCGTTGTTGTCTGTCAGTCATATAATGGAGGTGAAGGGGGTCCTCCTCAAAGAGCAGTCAAAATTAAACATTATTTAATGACTCGTAAATGTAAGTACACATTGATGCCCTAAGACACGAAACGAGTGGTTTTTGTGAGAAAACGAACAGTATTTATATTGTTTTTACCTCTTGTAACCACAGCCATGTCCAAGTTATCTGAGGGCGCGGACGCTTCCGTGTGTGACGTGTACGCAGACTGGTGCAAAGATATATATACCCTAGATGTCGCCTTGGCTAAGGTTTCGTTCCAATGAACTGCCGTCGCCAAGGCGACATCTAGTTTATCTATGCACCAGTCTGCGTACACGTCACACACGGAAGCGTCCGCGCCCTCAGATAACTTGGACATGGCTGTGGTTACAAGAGGTAAAAACAATATAAATACTGTTCGTTTTCTCACAAAAACCACTCGTTTCGTGTCTTAGGGCATCAATGTGTACTTACATTTACGAGTCATTAAATAATGTTTAATTTTGACTGCTCTTTGAGGAGGACCCCCTTCACCTCCATTGTATGACTGACAAGACAACAACGGTTTTACCTAAAATTATCAAAATTGAAGATACTGTGGAAACAAAGACACCTACATCTTGGATGCACTGGAGGTAAGCTAAAACATATCAAAAATTAATTTCAAAGTGAACTATCCCTTTAATATATCATGATGACTCACGAGTCGAGTATTTGTGCTAAATCTGTGCAGATTTGTCTTACACACAAACTTCCCTAGCAATGTGAGTAAATATAATAAGTAACGCCAAATTGGCTCGTGATTTTTACCCGCATTTGGCGAGTGTTAAAGGATTAGTTCACCTCAAAATGAAAATTTCCTAATAATTTACTCACGCCAATGCCATCCAAGATATCCATGTCTTTCTTTCCTCAGTGGAAGAGAAAATACGTTTTTTGAGGAAAACATTTCTGGATTTTTCTTGAAATAATGGACTTCAATGGACACCAACGTTTTGAAGTCCAAATCAATGCAGTTTCAAAGGTGTTTAAAGTGCTTTAACCGGCTGTGCACGATCACCTGAGGAAGAGTCTTATCTAGCGAAACGATAGGTCATTTAAAAATATATATATATATACTTTTTAACTCCAATTGTTCGGATTGAGCTGATCTGCAACGCGCCGGGAACTACGTCATCACGTTGAAAGGTCACGCTCGATGAGATTTAAACACCCAGGATACGCACACGTTATGACCATTTTAAACAATAGTATGACACAAAGACATAAATATGTCATTCAACATGACCTTTCAACGTGATGACGTAGTTCCCGGCGCGTTGCTGATCAGCTCAATCCGAACAATTGTAGTTAAAAAGTATATATATATATATTTTTTTTTTAAATGGCCTATCGTTTCGCTAGATAAGACTCTTCCTCAGGTGATCGTGCACAGCCGGTTAAAGCATTTTAAACACCTTTGAAACTGCATTGATTTGGACTTCAAAACGTTGGTGTCCATTGAAGTCCATTATTCGAAGAAAAATCCAGAAATGTTTCCTCAAAAAACGTATTTTCTCTTCCACTGAGGAAAGAAAGACATGGATATCTTGGATGGCATTGTAAATATTAGGAAATTTTCATTTTGAGGTGAACTAATCCTTTAATTTCAAACCCTGGTAGTTAACCTAGACGGTGAAATGTGAAATGACGGCTATTAAGCCATGAGACGGGACCCCAAATTTGGGATACCGGTACCATTTTGAGGGATTAAATTTCTTTTTGATTTTCATGAAGGTACACATCTCTCTAGTGTTGGAAAATGTGTGATAGCATCCGATCCATGGTAGCTTTCATTAGAAATCAACACTTATATCATCCTACCTCAAGGTAAGGTGTTCAGTGACTACAAGAGAGAAAAATGTATCCTTTTATAATTTTAAAAATTTATTAAAAAATGTATAATTTTTTTAAATTTATAAAAAAAAAATTATACATTTTGTATAAAATTTAAAAATGTAAAATTTATTTAAAGATAAATTCATTTATCCTTTTTCTTGACATATGTTTGAAAATCGTCCTCCGTAACCAAAAACTACCTTGAATCTAATGCTATCACACATTTTTCAAATACAGGTTCATATACCTACACAAAAATCACCATGTGGTTTAATCCCTCAAAATGGTACCAATCAACCCTCTGTCTCACGGCCTATATTGCTTGCTCTGGGTAGTTATTACATTTTAAAGTTTTAACTATAAACAAAGAAAACTTTGAATGTGTTCTGGCCGCTCATTCGCCCGACAGCAGTGCTCACTCACCCAAACACACCTGACCCGTCGTTGTGATCGTTCTCATGAAGTGTGTGTGTCCACAGACCCTGTCCCGAGAGCCCACGGAGGACCAGCTGTCGCAGGACAGTGAGAATCTCACTCTGGAGACCTGTCTCGACGAAACCGACACCGACAACACTCGCTTCAGCGGCAACAAGTGAGTCCGAGCGCTTCACTTCCCTGCTCCTACACTGCAAAAAATGCTGTTCTTACTCAGTGTTTTTGTCTTGCTTCCAGTCCAAATATCTAAAAACTCTTAAATCAAGATGCATTTACGAAAGTAGTAAAAGGCTGTAAGATATTGGGCCCTATCTTGCACTCGGCGCAAATGACTTTGTACACTGACGCATGTATCATTCCTATTTTCCCTCCACAGACGCACGGCGGTAAACTAGGGAATGAACTTGCGCTCCCTGGGCGGGTCGGCGCAAAGAGCTTCGGTGCAAACAATCCCTTTTGCTATTTTGCAGTTCCAGAAAACAATTCCGCCACTGACCAGAACAAACCTAGTCTAAAGTCAGTGGCGCGTTGCACGTTGTTCATAATGCTATTTTAAGCGTGCATGCTTGGCCATGATGTAGCGGGTGCCCAAAAAAAAGGGAAAACACACTTTGATTCTCTCATCAACAGATGCAGCAGTTTTTATTTTTGCAAATCATACATTATAACAAGGACAAATATTAACACATGAGGGAAATCATTGTGGTGTCCATGAAGATGTGAAAATATGTAGGCCTAAATCTAGCTTACACATTTACCCACATTTTTCAGGCTAATTGTAGTGATGACGGATCAGACCTGTTTGCCCAATAGTGGCAAGACACATATGTATATAAGGACATCTGACAACGTAGTTTGTCCGTCAAGAACCAGGAAAAAAACGACGTTCTTTCACTGAACGCCGGTCTCCTCGGCTGTGAACTGCTCCTGGCGCGCGCCTGGTAAATCCGCCATAATAATAGCAATCCGCCATGCAACATGCGCACCTGCTCTTAAAGGGTATGTTGGATGACGCTCTGATTGGTTTATTTCACGTTACGCCCAAACCACACCTATGAATAATGACGCTATTTCAGACCAACCCCTTTTAAACTTGCGTCGGGCGCAAGAGTCATTTATCCCGCCGGTAAAATAGCAACAGCGCCCGAGACCCGCCCACAAAGTTACTTGCGCTTCGCGCTTGATACTTGCGTTTCAGATCATTAAAATAGGGCCCATTAAGTCTTGTTCTCTGGGGAAATAAATCAAATTTAGTGAGTTGTTGCTTAAAGGGTAACTAAACCCCTGGTCAGAGCCTGACTCCACCCACTGGCAATATTTGAAAAATGCTGGAAAAGTGGGCGGAGCCCAGCGGAGATAGAGGGGATGAACGGATACTCTATCCTGATCGTTTTCAATACTCGCAATTCCAACTCCTGACTCGCTACAGTGGTTTTGACGAAACAAGATGGTTTTTATACTGCCATGGGCGTGGTAGCTCGTACCAAGGGCGTGGTGAGCTGGAACCTGCTTACGTCAGCTCTCACCGCTACCGTCACGAACTACCGCAAACATCCAATAGGAAAACTCAACTGCAGTAGCCACCGTTCAACCTGAAGAGGGCAGCACTCAGACGTTTTTACACCATATATTGTAGAATTAAAACACTTTATACCCAAATGTCAAAAAAGTTACTCTAATCAATGAACAGCACTAATAAAGCCCCAGTCTTAAAGATCATTCATTTAAAAAAGTTGGTTTAGTGTTTAGTTACCCTTTAAAAAAAGCAAAATTATCTGCAAATTGGGTAAGAAAAATAATCTTAATTTAAACGGAAACAAGATTTTTCCCCACAAAACAAGACATAATATCTAATGGGATTGTACTCATCTAGTAAATGCATCTTGATTTAAGAATTTTTAGATATTTGGACTGGAAACAAGACAAAAATACTAAGTAAGAATTTGGATTTTGGACCAATGATGTTTCAGTGTGGGTTTTTATCCCGCGGGATAGATTCCAGGAGTCCAACAACATGCCTGTATCGTTCTGTGATTATGACCAAATGTCCCCTTTCTTTGCAGCGTGGTCGAGTTGGAGACACTGGGGGGTTTCGCGAAGACCCGTGACTTTAGCAGCGAGACTCTGTCTTCTGCACTCACACTAGATCTCGACACAGAACCGTTCTTCAGCCAACACCCGCGACGCTCCAGAACCGCCAGCGAGCTGCTCTCCGACAGGTGATATACGACATCACTCTACGGTCCTCTGCGCTCATTAAAGGGTTCATCTCAGGAAAACATGCCTGGATCAGTTAGAGATTATATTAATAGTTTTCTTAATTAGCTTCTTTTTATTGTATAGCAGTTTGAGCTAACACTTTATTTTGATGATCCACTTTAGACATCCTACTAACTACAAGTAACTTTGCAACTACATGTCAACTAGCAGTCATTATAGTATAAGTAGACTAAGCTTAATATCTGCTAACAATTTATTTTGATGATCCACTTTAGACATAAACTATAAGTTTTATGGACATAAAACTGTCATGTTAGACATAAAACTATGTTTTGTTAGACATAAAACTACTACTAACTACAAGTAACTGCAACTACGCCAACTTTTTCTACTAACCTGAACATCAAAATAAAGTGTTAGCATATATTAAGCTCAGTCTACTGATACTCTAATGACTGCTAGTTGACATGTAGTTGCAGTTACTTGTAGTTAGTAAAATGTCCAAAGTGGACCACATGAACCCAGTTTGGTATACTACCGGTACTTAAATAAATGTATAAATTCAGCATTAAAAAGCAGAGCAACACTACCGTGATGCATAAATAATAACAAAAATTGTCATATTACAGTAATGAGAATTTGGGAGAAAATGTGTATTAATGGTGTTAAAGGTGCAGTGTGTAATATTTAGGAGGATCTGTAGACAGAAATGCAATATCATATCATAACTATTAGTGCTGTCAAACGATTAAAATATTTAATCGCATTAATGTCATAGTTAACTCGCGATTAATCGCTCATTTTTATCTATTCTAAATGTCTCTTGATTTCTTTTTGTCCCATCATTTTTCTCATTTTAATGCTCTTATCAACATGGAAAAGTGGATCGGCTTGCTTTGTGCAAATGTTTTTTATTGAAAACAACATTGGCATATACTGTGTTCAATTTCACACTAACATTCTCACTTGGAGCAAATAATCTCTCAATGTAACACTGTCCATCAATAAAAGGGTGAAAGAAATACTGACGAGGTCCTGATATTGCCGAGGGGGCGGAGAATTCGCATCAGCTGTGTGTGTGTGTGTGTGTGTGTGTGCGTGTGTGTGTGTGTGTTTGGCCATCATCAAGTGGTGTTTCAGACTGGACGCGCTGCGATGATGATAGCTCAGTTCACAACGACAAAACACACAGATCACTTTGGTCTCGTCAATGGAACCATTTGGCAACTTTTTAAAAGTAAACTTTCCATTCAGAATCTTATTGGCATCCATTTCGGCGTCTCGCGCTCGTCATCCACTCAAAACGTAACGTTAACCAACTATTTGCACCGGCTCACAAGCCCAAACGAGTGTGTGTGGCGTGCCTGTTGTTTTGTTTCCGGTCTAGCTAGATCCGGTTGCGCTTTGGTCGACGAAGCAACAAAACGTCCTCGCGCGGCGCAAGCCATTGAAATGAATGGGTTTCATAGCTGCCGCGTCCTGTCGCAAAAGCATGTGAAAAAAACTACAGTTTGCTGGGCCAAGAAGACCGTTAATCGCGCGATAAAAAAATTGACGCCGCTAAAATGGGTTTGTCTTAACGCCGTTAATAACGCGTTTAACTGACAGCCCTAATAACTATATTTTCAGTGGTGTATAAAGACCTCAGATAATGAAGCATTATGTGTTTATTAGCTTAGAATGAGGCATTTCTCTCTACACACACACATCCACATGTTTCTACGGTGGCCCTGAACAGACAAACGCGTTTCGTCACTATGTTGTTATTCATGTAAAGATCTAGCGAATAAAACACTGACACAATGATGAACAAGTAACAATAATAATCACAATAACATCGTTTTACTGAATAATAAAGTAAACCTAATTTCTTAATTTATCTTTGTAAAGAAACCTCAGTGTTTAACTACTCTCTGCTGTCTCAGACGACGACATCACTTCCTGTCTCCACCGTAACTTCTGTTGGGTGCAGTTCACAACCTCACCACTAGATGCCGCTAAAACTTACACACTGCACCTTTAAAAGGTACTGAATAGGCTTAATTATCTTGATGTAAAATGAATAATGTCGTGTCTCTGTGCTCTGCTTCAGGCCCTTCAGTGTCGAGGAGCTGATTCAGTCTCGTGAGTTTTACTCGACTCAGAACCGCCTGCTGAAGCTGGTGTTCGCGCTCTATAACGTCCTGGCGGCTCACTCCGAGCTGGTGTGCTATTTCATCATCGTGCTCAATAACCTGGTGACGGCCTCGGTCGTGTCGCTGGTTCTGCCGGTTCTGGTGTTTCTGTGGGCGATGCTGTCGGTGCCGCGGCCTTCCAAGAGGTTCTGGATGACGGCCATCGTCTACACTGAGGTAGGTGGGGGGGGGGGGGTCTGGTGATTTAATGCTTCAGATAGTAAAAAAAATAAAACTTTTTTTTTTTTTTTTTTTTCATACTTCATAATAATCAACACTTCATAATAATGCTCATTAGTTAACTACCTTAGTTAACATGAACTAAGAATGAACAATACTTATACAGCATTAATTCATCTTGATTAATAAAGCGCACAACATTTCTAAAACTGGCTTGGTGATTTAATGCTTCAGATATAATAAAAAAATTACTTTTTCCCATTTTATTATTGCGATTAGGGCTGGGTAAAAAATATCGATTTCTCGATATTAATCGATTCTCATTTTTACGAACCGATATCGATTCTTAAATCTCAAGAATCGATTAGTCATCCTGTTCTCATTTGATGAATGATTGGAACATTGTAGCGCACATACCATCCAATAAATCGCAATAATCTTTGTGCTTTGTTACTATTGATACTAAATAAAGTCTCAAATTTCAAATTACGTTCATTTTCTTACGAAATTCAAAAACATAAATAGCGTTTTGACGCTGTGGCGTGAGATTGCTCTGGCTCAGCTCAGCTCAAGAGAAGCAGCAGCGCGGAGCGCACATGATCTCCTCTTCCGCCTTAATAACACCAGTTACAGCGCCAAATAAACATGAATGAACGTTAAAAGATAGAGTACAACTTATCGAAATCCGTATCATGTCACATGGAATCAATCAGTGTTTCAACCGTGGAAAGACGTCAGTACAACAACTTGTAAACAATGTCATGTAACGTCACATTTACCTCAGAAAAACCATATGTGACCATAAACTCGTTAGTCAGCTTGAAAAATTAACTCTAAAGAGGAGCATTTTGCTAAATATAAGCACCATATTACATATTCAATATAATTTTTAATGTTCTTCGATATTTAATGCATGTTTGAATAAATCTGGCAAGTTTTTATGACAGCCACCATTTAAATGTTTATATTTCAGATAACTTTATTATTATAAAAATAAATAAAAGTGTAATTTAAGTGTTTGTATAGCTACAAATCAGTTAATTTTTACCTTCAATATTATAGTATGCTAATGAAGCCTAGTAGGCTACAACTGACTCCCATAGTTTACAGCATTAGTTAAGAGATTTGTTTTCCTTGAGAAAATTGGCCATGTATTGTACCTGATATCCAAAATAATCAATATTGAATCGAATCTGAATCGGAATCGAATCGAATTGCAAGCTTGTGAATCGAAATCGAATCGAATTGTGAAATTTGTGTCAATACCCAGCCCTAATTGCGATACTCTAAGACAAATGGCAAAAGGTTAACAAAAAATGTACTGTTGATTAAAATGCTAAATTTGGTATAATTTTTATTTTGGGTGAACTATCCACAATACATATTGTTGCATTTTTGTATTGCAATATATTATGACACGATATATTATTACACCCCTAATATTTAATGCTTTTTTGACATTTTATTTTATATGGTATATAGAAAACACGATTTTAACTACTTTTTAAAAGTAAAAACACTTTTACAGTTCATTGAACCTTTAGACAAAATCTTAAAAATATATATATTTTTTTAGTTTTGTAAAGTTAACTTGGTGTTAATGTTTTAGATATTAAAAAAAATCCCCTTTTTTATTTTTATTTTTTAATATTTTTAGATTTGTTTTTATTTTAATATTTCGATTTTGGTGTAACATTAATTTTTGTTAGATTGAATGCTTTTTTACATTTAATGTAACAGTATATAGAAAACACCATTTTAACTAATTTTTTAAAAGTAATAATTTTTACAGTTAAATACTGTAAAATACAGTTAAATTTTGAATAATCAAATGTAAAAATAAAACACTGCTTAGTTTTCACTGTATGAATTAAATATACACTGATTCTTATTAAAGCTATAAAGTTATTCAGCGAGTGATTTTCTCTTCGCCGTTACGATATGCGTATACATTTGCGAAATATTTCGATAAAGCGTGTGTGTCTGGCCGGGTGTTTCCCACAGGTCATGGTGGTGGTCAAATACCTGTTCCAGTTTGGCTTCTTCCCGTGGAACGGTGTGTACGAGCTGCAGTTAAACGAGGACAAGCCCTTCTTCCCTCCGCGGATCCTGGGCCTGGAGAAAACCGACAACTACATCCGCTACGATCTGCTGCAGCTTCTGGCGCTCTTCTTTCACCGCTCGCTTCTCCAGGTATGCAGACTCGCTGAACGCTCACCATCGCAACGGCACGGCTAAAAGCTATTGGAGGAAAGTATGTTTTAGGTATTTTGGGACCCATTAGAGGGCAAAACCAATGTAATGTTAACCCATTAAGCTAAGTGGTTTCTTAAGTTTGATAAGACATATATATGACAGGTTGTGTTGTCTTGGTAATGTCAAGTTGTCATTACCAAGACACTGACAGGTTATAATGTATTGGTTTATGTCAAGTTGTCATTACAAAGACATCTCAAACAATGTCATATTTGCATTAAAAATGTCATAATTGAGCGAATGACACTTGTTGTCATAAACATGCATAAACCCTCCTTCATATTCATAACATGTGTCGTGTCATGATTATGAAAGTGTCATGTCAGTCTTATGCACACCCCTTCAAGTAAAGTGTTACCGTTATTTTTAACGATAGATTGAAAGGTTGTTAATCGATTATTTGCTTCTGCTGAAACATTATTTCACTTTAGTTTTAAAGTACGGTAATCGTGTTTAACAGCGGGAATAGTAGTGAAAAACTACATTACCCATGATGCTGTACAGAAAATTCCACCAATATAGATTGTTTCGAAGCAGTTTTACAGTGATAATAGGAGATTAAAGTGACAGATTGTTAGTAAAGTGTTCCCCATTTGTGTCTTCTCTCTCAGCGTTATGGGCTCTGGGACCGAGAGGGCCCTCTGGAAGACAAGAGCAATCGTTCATCAGCGGAGAAGAGCAAGAACGAACGAGATGAGAAAGTCTTTCAGCTCTCGGATGAAGAGGAGGTTATGTCAACGACGCCTACCGATGCTGAGATACACACCGACCCCGACACACACACCACAGAAACACTCTGCCTGGACCCCAACACACACACAGAGACACTCGAGGCCGCGAAGGAGGAGGGAAAGAAGAAGAGTCGCTTCCTTCGCTTCCGCAAGAAAAAATCCCCAGAAATAGGTCTGTGGAAAACTGGTTTATATATGGGGTTGGGAATCGAAAACCGATTCTTTACTCTGGGATCGGATGTGGAAGCTTGTTTCCGGCGCAGAATAAAACGTTTTAAAAGATAAATGCGACTTTTTTATCTCACAATCTCAGAATTGCGAGATATAAAGTCAGAATTGTGACTTTTTTCCAAGTTAATTGCGAGTTAATATCTCAAAATTCTGACTTTATATCGCAATTCTGAGATAAAATGTCAAAATTGTGATATTTAAACTCGCAATTGTGAGACAAAAAGTCAGAATTGTGAGATAAAAAGTCAGAATTGTGAGATAAAAAGTCAGAATTGTGAGATAAAAAGTCAGAATTGTGAGATAAAAAAATCGCAATTACCTTTTTTATTTATTATTCTGTGGAGTAAACAAGCTTCCATTGAAATCAGATACTTATTATAAAATTAAAATCTCGATTCCGCTTATCGATTCCTGTGTTCGCATTTTAATGTGATTCTAAGCAATTCAATCACATCTTTTCTCATATGGTGTGTGAATACTGAATTGAGTTCTCTTCTGCGCTTGAACGAACAAATACACAAAAAAATTGTCAAAATATCCTCGCAAGTGAACATAAAAAGTTGCGAAACAAATCAGATGTGTAACAGTACATTAGATCCGTGCGTTCAGTCTTAAAGTGACAGTACCCTAATAACCCTGCAGCCGTCTGGGTCGTTAATGTTGATCAAACAGCAAAAGATACAGAGAAAATCACTCACTGCTCTTTACTAAATAACTTTAGTAACTTTATTTGTACAAAAATCTGTTTTATTTATAAAAAGAACACTATAGTGTTATTTTACAGCTGATTTCAATTTCGGTACCTTAACTTAATGTGCTATTGCTAATTTATTTATTTGTTCTTATTTTATTCCTGACTGTTTACTGGTCTTAAACAGTGTTGCCAACTATTTTGAAAGTCGCTAAAAAGTCGCTTAATGTCGCTAGATGACGTAATGCAATATACAATATAATATATAGCTGAATGTCCCATAAAGCTGTTCTCATTTGCATATTTTCTGTCAGATAATGGAGCGAGTATGATATAGTGACTGACTACATGTTAATCAGAAGTCGCTAGATTTGTTGCAATCACTTTTTTTAAAGATTTTTATTTTTTCCGCTAAATGGGTCTAAAGAAGTCGTTAATATAACGACAGTCACTATTGGCAACACTGGTCGTTTACATTTTTTTTTTAAAAATTGTGTATTTCAGTAATTCAAATTAAAAGGTGAAACTAATATATTTAGTATATACAGTATAACTATATACATATGCATGATTATACTTTTCAGAGGGCCGACATTTCTGTATTTAAAATTTTTTTTTTTTTTTTTTCATGTAATATTCTAATTTTCAGAGATTTTGAATTTGGGGTTTTCATAATCTGTAAGCCATAATCATCAAAATTATAACTTTTGCACGATATTCTAATTTCCCCTGTATGTTTGATATCGAAATGTTTTTTTGTTTTTTTACTGTAATGGAAACTTGCTATCGATAAGCAGAATCGAAATCACTGAAATGAACCCTATTTATCCATGATTAATACCTAAATGATGTCTATAATATTGTGCTGAGCCTGATCTGTGGATCTGTGAGTTATTCTGAACAATCCTGTCACAGACACTAAACAGAAAGAACCCAAGAAGAAGAAGAAGAAGAAGTCAAAGACGAAGCACGGCGAGGACACCAGTAAAAAACTCCTGAATGCTGTTGAAGGAAAACTCAAAGGCCTTTTCTTATCCATGTAAGATAAGTTTGTTGTTGTCCGGCTAGAGTCAGAAATTAACATTTCCATTAAAGGGATAGTTCAGCCAAACATGTAAACTCTGTCAGTAATTACTCTCCCTCATGTTGTTCAACCCCGTCAGACTTTCGTTCATCTTCGGGACACAAATGAAGATATTTGTGATTAAATCTGAGAGCTGGATCACTCCTCCATAGGCTTCTATTGTAATTGAAACTTGCCGGCCCAGAAAGTTATTAAAGACATCGTTAAAATAGTCCGAGTGACTACAGTGGCTCAACCTTAAGTTTATCTGTACGTCACACGCAGGCTCACTATTGGCCGACGCTGGTCATGTGTGTGTCGTGTGTGATGCTGGCCAATAGTGAGCCTGTGTGTGACGTACACCAGAAGCGCTGCGCTGTTACACTACGTGAACTCACTCGAGGCCCAGATAGTAGAAGATGAAGAGTTGAATAAAGTCGTTATTTTTTGTTGTTTTTTGCGCACAGAAAGTATTCTCGTCGCTTGATAAACTTAAGATTGAGCCACTGTCGTCACTCGGACTATTTTAACCCCTTAAGTTGCACTGGCTCATAGCTATGACATATTTAAAACAGTAATATCCTATACTAAACCTAAACTAATATTGACAAACAATCTATCAATTTGCAACAAGAATATGTTCATACTCCTAAGACCTTTATTTTGAAATAGTGATGAACATGAAAATCATAAAACAATGGTAGAAACCTCAGTTTGTTTTCATGCCAAGAGATCAAAAGATAACATCCATTATATTTTATTTAGAAAAAAAGGTCTGAAAATGTTTTAAATATAAAGAAAAAAAAATGTAGATTCACCATTTGTGATATGGCAGCGAGCTATAACGCACATACATGTTATTTTTATGTGATTATTGAGGTTGAATTCATATCAAAATCTGCCAAACTTCTCATATTACTTCTGATTAGGATGCCTACTTCATAAATTGTATGAAAATTGTGGAAATAATGGTTCAGATCACATATATGGAAATGGCGGCGCCCTTATATGGGCAGTGATGGAGTCTGTGCCCTAGTGGAAGCGTTCGGTACTGCGCACAAACACACTCACTGAAAGCTCATCTTTTGAGATATCAACCTAAAATTTGAAACACAACTTGTTCAGAGTGTTGGCTTTGATTTCTTGCAGTTTTAGAGTCCACCAGGCTTTGAAAAAAATATATTTTATATTTTATATAAATAATTAAATGTTTACATTTTCATAAATTCAAACTTCTATAACATTTTTTTCTGTTTCACTTTCTTAATTTATTTAACTTCTACAAAAATCTGCCAAATGTCTTCTTTAAAACAATCTATATACATATATATTCCAAAGCTTTCTTGAATTACAACCATTTAAGTTCGGATTGTGCATTTTCATGTTTATTCAAAAAAGGGGGCGCGACACTTAAGAAGTTAACAGTGTTTTTAATAACTTTCTGGTTCGGCAAGTTTCAATTACAATAGAAGCCTATGGGGGAGTGATCCAGCTCTCAGATTTAATCACAAATATCTTAATGTGTGTCCCGAAGATGAACAAAAGTCTTACGGGGTTGAACAACATGAGGGAGAGTAAATACTGACAGAGTTTACAGTTTTGGGTGAACTATCCCTTTAATGGGGCAATATTTTCCTCCTCAAATTGATTTGTTTTTCTTTTTGGCATTGAATTGGCAATTTCTTTCAATTTTTCTAAAGGCATTTACTAGTGATTGGACATTTTGAAACTCTTCGTGAAGCTTCGAAACGTCTGCGATTCATGTTTCTAACCAGTGATTTCGGAGTCAAAGTCATGTGACTTCAGTGAACGAGGCTTCGTTACGTCATCACCGCTTAGAAACGTTAGAAAGGTCGATGTTTCGCCACTAGAGGGCGATGATCTCCGTGAACCCATGAGCCAGGGTCTAGTTATGATATTTACCTGATCTTGGATCAGTTTTATACATTTGTAAACAGTTGTAGTTAAAAGTCTCTTACTGGTCTGATTAACCAAACTCTCCAATAAACTAAAGCTCTTTAATATAATAAAATAACACGCATTATAGAGACACTAATATTTAGGACTATTATAATTTGTATGATTTAATTGCATTTATTGCATATAGTTGTTGTTTTTTTGCTGTATTTCCACTGTTTAAAAACAATATGTATTTTGAATACTGATAAACTGATGATTGTGATTGATATATATCATGATCCAGTTGAATATGATGTCTCTGCTGATCTCGTTGTGAAGTGTCATATTTCGTTCATGTGTTCCTCCACGCAGAGTGATGAACGTGTACAAGCCGAGCTGTAGATTCTTCCAGAACATCTTGCATGCGGAGTATCAGACGGCCGCCGATGTGTACGCGCTCATGTTCCTCACGGATGTGGTGGACTTCATCATCGTCATCTTCGGCTTCTGGGCTTTCGGAGTGAGTAGTGTCACTCTGACTGTGATGTCCATAGGCGAAGAATCCTACAGGATTGCCATTTTGAAATGGCATAATTTAGTATTTTCAATATGTGACCCTGGACCACAAAACCAGTCAAAAGGGTCCATTTTTTAAATTGAGATGTATACATCATATGAAAGCTGTATAAATAAGCTTTCCATTAATGTAAGGTTTGTTAGGATTGGACAATATTTAGCCGAGATATTTGCAAACAAATGGAAACATTTAGAAAATCTCCTTTAAAGTTGTGCATTTATGTTCACAATTTTGCTGCATTCACTCACAAAAAATATATTTTTTATATATTTACGGTAGGAAATTTATTAAATATCTTCATTGAACATGATTTTTGGCATGAAAGAAAAATCTATAATTTTGACCCATGCAATGTATTATTGGCTATTGCCACAGACACACCCGTGTGACATATGACTGGTTTTGTGGTCCAGGGTCACATATGAGTTAAGAATGATAAATGCAAATAATATAATCAAGGGTGCACATGAGTTTTCCCTCTGGTTCTCTGTAGTGACGGACTGGTGATGGTTTGACTGGTGCAGATATGCCCATAGACTGTGTAAAGCGTGCACTGCAAAACATTTTTATCTTGTTTCCAGTCCAAATATCCAAAAATAACTTACGGGGTTGGAATAACATGAGGGAGAGTAATTACTAGAGTTTACATTTTTGGGTGAAATAACCCATTAAAGGAGTAGTTCACTTTTGAAAAAACTTTTGCTGATAATTTACTCACCCCCATGTCATCCAAGATGCCCATGTCTTTCTTTCCTCAGTCGAAAAGAAATTACGGTTTTTGATGAAAACATTCCAGGATTTTTCTCCATATAATGGACTTCAATGGGAACCATACGGTCCAAGGTCCAAAATACAGTTAATAACAGTTTCAGATGCAGCTTAAAATGTCTTTAAACGACACCAGACGATGAATAACGGTCTTATCATGCGAAACGATCGTTCATTTAAAAAATAAATAACAACGTTTAAGTTTTATAAGCTCACATGCTCGCCTTGCTCTGTTCTGTGTGACTCTCCTGTTCGAACTTGTTCATCAAAATGAACAAATCTTTTTTCGAGTCATTTGATTCATTTAACGACCGAAATGAACGAATTGACTCGGAAAAAGATTTGTTCATTTTGATGAACGAGTTCGAACAGGAGAGTTACACAGAACAGAGAAAGGCGAGCATGTGAGCTTATAAAACTTAAACGTTGTTATTTATTTTTTAAATGAACGATCGTTTCGCTTGATAAGACCCTTATTCATCGTCTGGAATCGTTTAAAGCCCTTTGAACAGTTTGCAGGTTGCACTGAAACTGTCTTTTGGACCTTGAACCGTTTGGCTACCATTGAAGTCCATTATATGGAGAAAAATCCTGGAATGTTTTCATCAAAAACCTTAATTTCTTTTCGACTGAGGAAAGAAAGACATGGACATCTTGGATGACATGGGGGTGAGTAAATTATCAGCAAAGGTTTTTTTAAAAGTGAACTAATCCTTTAAGTGGCAATATTTTCCTCCTCAAATTTTTATTTTTTTATTTTTGGCATTTAATTGGCAATTTTTTAAAATTAAAAATTTTTCTAAAGGCATTTACTAGTGATTGGACATTTTGAAACTCTTGGTGAAGCTTCGAAACGTCTGCGATTCATGTTTCTAACCAGTGATTCGGAGCGCGTATCAAACTGTCAAAGTCATGTGACGTCAGTGAACGAGGCTTCGTTACGTCATCACCGTTTAGAAACGTTAGAAACGCCAACGTTTCGCATTGCATTTACTAGATGAGTAAAATGCCATAAGATATCATGTCCTGTTTTCCGGGGGAATTAATTAAAATTAAGTGAGTTGATGCTTAAAAAATGCAAACTTGTTATTAGTAACAAGATTATTTTTCTCACCCCATTGGCAGATAATTTTGCTTGTCTTACACAAAAACTCACTTAAATTCCCCAGAAAACAAGACTTAACATCTAATGTAATTTTACTACTTTAGTAAATGCATCTTGATTTAAGAAATGTGATATTTGGACTGGAAACGAGACTGAAACACTGAGTTTGCGGTGTGAATATGACTGTGGTCTCTGTGGCAGAAACACTCGGCGGCCGCAGACATCGCCTCGTCTCTGTCCGAGGATCAGGTCCCCGAGGCGTTCCTGGTCATGCTCCTCATCCAGTTCAGCACCATGATCATCGATCGGGCCATCTACCTGCGGAAGAGCATCCTGGGAAAGCTCATCTTCCAGGTGATCCTGGTGTTCGGGATCCACCTGTGGATGTTCTTCATCCTCCCCGCCGTCACCGAGAGGTGAGCGAGGCTTGTGTTCGAGTGCACTATCATCCCACGGACAGCACAATATATCGAAATTATCGAAATATCGCAAATGTATATATCGTGATATGCATATCTTGCAATAACTGGGATCATGAGCAAAAGACGAAGAGAGAATCACTCACTGCTCTCGGCTGAATAACTTTTGTAGCTTTAATAAGATTCAGTGTATACAGGTGAGAATATCGTGAAAAGGTTTTCATAAGTTGTAAGCCATAATCATCACAATTATAACAAATAAAGGCTTGAAATTTCTCACTTTGCATGTAATGAGTCTATATAATATATTAGTTTCACCTTTTAAGTTGAATTACTGAAAGAAATGAACTTTTGCACAAATATTTTCGAGTTTCACCTGTATATATTTAATATCGTGCAGCCCTAGACAGCATCATAGTGTCGGCCCAGAGTAAAATTATATAAAAAATTACATCTGGTGTCTGAATAATTATTGGTTTGACTATGTATTTATTTTCAGGATGTTCAATCATAACTCCGTGGCCCAGCTCTGGTATTTCTTCAAGTGCATCTACTTCACTCTGTCGGCGTATCAGATCCGGTGTGGATATCCGTCACGCATCCTGGGAAACTTCCTCACCAAGAAATTCAATCATCTCAACCTCTTCCTCTTCCAAGGGTAGGCATTCATTATTCCTCATTTCTTAAGCCTCCGCTGCTCTTCGGGCAATTCTGACCGGAAAATGTTACATTTGTTTAGTTTTTTTCTTCGTCGGAATGGTACGAAACTTGGCACTTGCTGTGCGAAGAAACAAAAAAAGTCTTCAAACAGGTTAAACAGTCACACTTGTGCTCCTCGCGGTCAAACACGAGCGCACTGGAAATGAGCGTGAGACGAGTTTCCTCTAGTGGAAGCGTTTGGTACTGCAGCCGAACACACTCTCACTGAACGCTCGTTTACTGAGATATCAGACTCAACTGTGCAACACAACTTGTTTAGATTTGTGTCTTTGATTTTCTCACAGTTTTAGGCCGTGTGTCCACCAAAGCGTTTTTAGCCAGCTGCAAACGCTAGACTCTCTGCTGAAGACGCCTAGCTGTGGGCGCTTGAGAGCGTTTTGGCTTTGGTTTTTCCGTTGAGGCGTTTCGTTGCTATGATACAGAATATCCGCAGCACAGTTTTACTTGTAACTGATTTCGCAGATAATTTGTTTCATACTAAAAATTTATTTTTCATCCATTTTGTTCGGTTAGCTCTGCTGGTTGATGTCTTTGTACAGAAAGAATGTTGTGTCAGTTGGTCGGTGTGGTGTTAGCCCCGCCCCTCCTCCACTGTGATTGGACGGCTGGGTAAAAAGTGACAGTGATGAGCGCTGCGATGTGATGAACATTTTTCAACTCTCGGCGACCAGTAAAAACACAGAGCTCTCAGCGTGAAATAACCGCTCAGCGCCTCGTTACGCTCATGGCGTTCTAAAAACACGGCGCTCCCATTGAAAACAATGGAAAACATACGCCAGGCGCGTGGAAAAACGCTTTGGTGGACACACGGCCTTAGAGTAAATCATAATATTTCATATAAAAATTGAAAATGGTATTTTTTGCACATTTTTCATAACACGTAAAGTTCACTTTTTAAAACTTTTTTCACTTCAGCAATAATCTGCCAAGTGTCGTCTTTGAAAAGAGATCAAACTTCAGTCTGTCGCTCTAAAGCATTCAAGATTTACCACAGTTTAAGTTAGAAATTAAATTTTCAGGTCTATGCTCAAAAAGTGAACAAATGGATTATAAATACAGAATAAATATAATTAAGTATCATAAAATCCCCTAAAAATACAAAATATCAAATAAAATCATTATCGAACTAAAATATAGTACATTAATTTCATTGAAAAAAACAATTTCGGCAATTTTTGACCGACACGTGAAGAGTTAAAAGGACACCCAGACAGAAACAGTGTCGGCCCACATGCGGGCCGTGTGGAATCCATGTGCACCGGATCTCTGTCTCTGTCTGTGTAAGAGGAGAGTGAAATGAATTACCCATGTTTCCTCAGGTTCCGGCTGGTGCCGTTTCTAGTCGAGCTTCGGGCCGTGATGGACTGGGTTTGGACCGACACGACACTGTCTCTCTCCAACTGGATGTGTGTCGAGGACATCTACGCTAACATCTTCATCATCAAGTGCAGCCGTGAAACCGAAAAGGTAGCAGGTCCTGTTTAGCATGCGCACAAATATATATTTATTATTCCTCAAATGATGGATCAGATAAACTACGGCACTCTCCACATGTAGGATACACTTCATGTCCCATAATACTGACTATAAAGATATGTTTGATACACTATTATATAACATACAATTAACCTAGCAACAAATATCAGTATTTTGTATTATATTTGTAATTTTTAATTACCATGAATGTAAAATGTAAAAGCCCTGTTACTACTATATATGTATATCAGTTTTAGATTGGTAAGATTTTTTTTTTTTTTATAAAAAAGAACAGCATTTATGTGAAATTGAAAGCTTTTGAAAACATTATACACTACTGTTCAAAAGTTTGGGGTCAGTGAGATTTTTCTTTTTCTTTGTGAAATTAAAAAAAAAAAATTTAAAACTTTTATTCAGCAAGGATGCATTAAATGGATTGAAAAAGTGTCAGTTAAGACATTTATAATGTTATATTTCAGATAAATGCTGTTCTTTTGAACTTTCTATTCATCAAAGAATCCTGCAATAAAAATTACACAACTGTTTTCAACACTGATAATAATCATAAATGTTTCTTGAGCATCAGATCATCATATTAGAGTGATTTCTGATGGATCATGTGACACTGAAGACTGGAGTAATGATGCTGAACATCAATTTTATAATACATTCATTCACATAGAAAGCAGTTATTTTAAATATTTCACAATATTACTCTTTTTGCTGTATTTTGCTGTACATTCAAATAAATGCAGCCTTGGTGAGCAGAAGAGACGTCTTTCAAAAACATAAACAAAATATTACCGATCTAAAACAAAATTGCCCAAATAAGGCTTTTAAATTCTATTCAAAAGTGTCCCATATTTTGGAAACAATGGCAAATCTCATTTTTATGTTTATATAACATTTTATTTTTGAGTACATTAGCCCTCTTTTGTACCTTATTCGTCTAAAGTGTTGAATCTTCATCATTTGATTCTACTGTGTAAAACTATAATATAATATGTATAATAATCATGATTTTTGGGCTTCATTAAACAGAAATATCCCCAGCCCAAAGGACAGAAGAAGAAGAAGATCGTGAAGTACGGGATGGGCGGCATCATCATCCTCTTCCTCATCTGCATCATCTGGTTCCCGCTGCTCTTCATCTCATTGGTTAAGTCTGTAGTGGGCGTGGTCAACCATCCCGTTGATGTCACCGTCACAGTCAAGCTCGGCGGTTATGAGGTTAAACACTATTTAAATTAATTTTTGGATTGTTATCTTTTTGGATGGCATGTTATTGTTGTATGTTATTGTATAATGTCTAATAAAAAATAAAAAAATATATATATTTCTGTAATGGTTTAGGACTGATCTGAGATCTGATTGTTTGTCCCGCAGCCTTTGTTCACGATGAGCGTCCAGCAACAGTCCATCCAGCCGTTCACCGAGCGCGAATACACTCGCCTCAACAATCAGTTCGGGAAAAATGCTGTAAGTGCTCATCCATATCTCTCAATATCCATATCTCTCAATATCAATATCTCTCATTCACACTGTAACGCTGGCATAGGAGATTATAGTCAGGAAAAATCTTCTTTTTTTTTTTTTTTTTAATCGAACAGTTTGTTGAACAATCAGTTCGGGAAAAATACTGTAAGTGCACATCAATATCTTGAATTTTTTATATATATATATTTTAAAAATCAAATTAGAGGATTTTATATAAAATGATTTAGTGAACATGGAAGTTGAAAGAGAAAATTCAATGGTTGAAAATTGCTAAAACAACTTTTACTAAATGCAAATCTGAACAAATGATAAATAAATTCTGTGACCAGAGAAACATAGGCCATCGTGTATCATATACAAACTTTAAAACATTTAAAATCCCCAGTAGTCAATCATTTTATCCCTTAAAACTCAGCTTTGATCAGCAACATGACATACAAATGCCCTTAAATGCCTTAAAATATCTTGAATGTAACTCGACACCCTTGCCTCATTCAGTATTCGCGGGTCTATGAATATGCAAATGAGCCCCGCCTCCACTCACTCACTCAGCTCAGAGATCCACTGGTTGACGATCACACGTTGATCTGATTGGTTACAAGGTCGTTTGTGACGTCAGAAACACCAGCGATTTCAAACCGTGTTTTTGAGACTGTCTTTGGTTCACTGCAGTTTTAAGGAGGAAATACTCAGCAATGCTGTCGACTTATGAACTTACACATGGTGTGTCTTAAAGCATATTAAACATAAGACATATAAACAACATTAAAAGCTGGAGTTTCACCACAGGCGGACTTTAAATAGACAGATCAAATAGCGTATGATTCAGTATTTTTCTTGATACGCAGATGTTTGATTCTGCTAGATTTAACTAGAAATGTGTCCACTTGATTCAAAGCTCTGGTTTCTGAGAGACGCAGCTCTCTGAGTTCATCAGCGTGGGGTTTGATGTGTCCGTCCACAGGTGGCCATGCAGTTCATCACCATGTACAGTTATGAAGACATCGTGACGGCCCGGATCGAGGGCAGCTCGGGGTCGGTGTGGCAGATCAGTCCTCCCAGCCGGCACGAGCTGGTCAAGGAGCTGCTCGACAGCCCCGGGGACATGACGCTCCGGCTCGACTGGATCTTACAGCGGTCAGTGTCGCGGAGAGAGCTTTAACCCTCGCCGGCCGGGCAAAAAATCATTTTTTTTTAGAGCTGTGACACGATTAATCGCATCCAAAATAAAAGTTTGTGTTTGTATAATATCAATCAGTCAATCAATTTTATTTATATATAGCACACTTAAAGGTGCAAAACGCAAGTCTCTGAGTTTTTGCAGAACCCCCTCTGGCGACAAGCGAAACTGCAACCAATTCTGATTGTACATGTATCTAGCTTACGCTAAAGCATTACACATTTTACGGATCGTCATTTGTTGTCATACATAGATTGGCCATATCAAATATTAGAGACTGGGCTATATCTTACCGTTTTATCAAGAAAAAAGCCAACTGAGGATCCCGTTTGAGCCCTAGAGCAGACCGGAGATCTCGCCATTTGTTGAATGCCTTCCCAAGGTTGACTCCAATTTGGCCCTTTTGGTGGCACTAGACAAAATGTTTCTTTTCTTTACTTTACTTGGAGTTTGCGTTGGGGTTTGGAATGGACTACAAGCCGGTCTCTTTGAATCCATCTTCTACCTTTGACGCACGAGTTGTCTTCGCTGATGCTGAGAATGGCGGCGCCGGCGAATACACAAACCTGCGAGACACAACCTGGTGAGCGTGAACGCGCATGACGTCACGCCCAGTCTCAAATTCGAGCCCGAATCCCTCTTATATATTTTACTGTACAGGATTATAGAGGCAATCTCAGTGCGCAGAGAAGGGCTCATTCAGCCCATCAGGCAGTTCTTTAAGCATGTATAGGATAGAAAAACAGGTATTTATAACATGAAAAGTTGCGCAATGCACCTTTAAAACAACCAAAGTTGACCAAGGTGCTTCACAGGTTAAATGCAACAACAATGATATATGTGTGTGTAGTGTACTGTGTATAATTGTTTTGTATATATAAATACACACACATGCATGTATACATTTAAGAAAACTTTGTTATTTATATATAAAATATTTCTATTTCTATATAATATAAATATATATGCAGTATATACATGCAAATATTTCTCAAATAAATGCATATGTGTGTATTTATATATACAAAGTAATTATACACAGTACACACACATATAATATGTAAATACACTTTTATTTTGGATGCGATTAATCACGATTAATCGTTGCACAGCCCTAATTATTTTTTTTGTTTTTCAATGAAATTAATGTTCTTTTTTAAGTTTTAGAATGTTTTTAATATTTTGTATTTTTAGGTGATTTTTTTTATAGTAAATTATATTTACGCTGTATTTATAATCCATTTATTCACTTTTTGAGCATAGACCTGAAAATTAAATTTCCAGCTTAAACTGTGGTAAATCTTGAATGCTTTAGATCAGCCTTTCTCAAACTTTTTTCAGTCGGGGCACCTTTCAAAAGTGCATAAAATCTCAAGGCACCCCAGTGTAAAATATAAATTAAAAACACTGCATAACCCAAATGTAAATGCAAATGTCCTGTTTATTTAGACAGAACAGTAATGAACAGAGCATAATACGAACTGTAAATAACAATAATAATAACAACTTTACTGGGCTATCACTTTTGTGAAAAAATCCTGATCGATTTTTGAGACATAAACGTTCATTGAATCGATTGTAAAATCGATTTTCCATGTCTAAAGACGTTTCCATTTTCAGCGCCAAATATAGGCAAATCCACGGACAACTAACAGGCATTAGCACGAGCGTAATAAAGAGTGCGCTTGAGACGCGCACAAGTCAGCAATATTTCTGATGATTTATTGGCATGAAGTTTCGTGCACAATGACAAACAGGAGTGCAAGATTCTCAAAAAACAATAAGCAGAGTGGACTGCCATAACATCAATGAAAAAGATTACTGCAGGCTTCAACATGGCTGTGTTTACGATTAGAAATGTCAAACAAATTTCGCGATTGTAGGCCGGATCTGTATCTGTATGCATGGGACTGTCTGAATACCGGCAGAATTCACATTTTTGTTGTAAAAAGAGACACGTTATGCAGAAGTATAGTATAGTTTGTATGTGTGTTTGTCAGAGCCTGCAGTTGCTGTGTGACGCGCGTTCGGTGTTGTTGCTATAACGCGGTGCTATGGGTTGCGTCACTTGCGTCAAGTTGTGTGTGTGTCTTGCTTCGGTCTTGTGAGACGGATTTTTATGGTTAATTTTATATATATATATTTATCTAAAATGAATTTTCAATTTTATTAATACGTTCATATGTTTAAAAAGAAGAAGAATGTATTTATGTAAATTCAAATATATATATATATATATTTTTAGCCTACGTAATTTTTTGGCGGCACCCCTGACAAAGTCAGGGGGCACCCCAGTGTGCCGCGGCACCCACTTTGAGAAAGGCTGCTTTAGATCACAGACTGAAGTTTGATCTCTTTACAAAGACGACACTTGGCAGATTATTGCTGAAGTGAAAAAAGTTTTAATAAGTGAACTTAAAAAAAAGTTACCGAATTTTACGTGTATTGTTATGAAAAATTGTTAGTCACACAGCAAGTCCCCAAACCTTTACCAAGCGAAGAAAAGAATAAAAAAAAAAACCATAACATTTTCTGGTGTAGCCCAGGAGCCCATGTTCATAATGTGTTTTGTGTCTGAAGGGACCTTGGGAAGGGCGGGACAGTGGAACACACGTTCGACCGGCACTCCATCAGTCTGGCGCAGGAGAACCCGGTTAGAGCCGACCTGGCCTCGCTTCTGCTGGGGAACCGGACGGAACCGGTGTACGTCTGATACACTTCTCATGGCACAAATCACAATACACTCTCCCACCATTCATAACATGTCATTTACTAGAGGCTCTGATGAAATGTTAATTGCTCCAGTCTATTTAAAATTCATTTGACAAAAAAAAAAAAAAAAAGAGTCAAGTTGTGTGAATGATTCAATGACTCACTCATGAATACATCACTAGTTTCATGCTGGATGAATCAGCGTTTTTGAACGAATCTCTTGAATGATTTAATGACAAATACACTTTTAACAGTCTCGTGTCGCCACCTACTGGTGTAACGATGTAATGACACAATCGTTATTTGAAGTGTCAACTTTTAAAAGTTAATTCCCTCTATTTTGATCTCTACTGTAGACATCAGTTTATATCCGAACTATAAACTTATATCCCAGTTCTTCTGTGATCATTTGAATTATTGTTAGACAGAAATAATGACGCTGTGTGGTTGAACGGACTGTCATATAGGAATAAGATCGCGTTATTTTAACAAAGTGATACTATTTCAGTCTTTCTTCTTCAAAATTTCACATTTATTCAATGTGTCTTTTAAATGTTTGTGAAATGTACTAGCAATTTCCAAGTGAAAGTAAATCCTACACCATTTTTTGTCACTCATATTTGGCAAGCATCTATCGTTCAGATTTTGATCATCTCTGTAATTGTCTCCTAGGCTTGTGTCGCACATGTTCCCGAACTACATCCGAGCGCCTAATGGAGCTGAAGCCAAACCCGTCAGCCAGCTGTATGAGGGTAAAGGAGTCAGACGTCTCTTTCGTGTTGTAGTCAGGCACAGTTCTATGGAAGCTTGTTTCCGCCACTGAATACAATTTTTTTTTTTTTTTTAAATTGCGACTTTTTATCTCACAATAAAAAGAGATATAAAGTCGCTATTGTGAGAAATAAAGTCGCAATTGCGAGATATAAAGTCGCAATTCTGAGAAATAAAGTCGCAATTCTGAGAAATAAAGTCGCAATTGCGAGATATAAAGTCACAATTCTGAGAAATAGTCGCAATTCTGAGAAATAAAGTCGCAATTGCGAGATATAGTCGCAATTATGAGAAATAAAGTCGCAATTGCGAGATATAGTCGCAATTATGAGAAATAAAGTCGCAATTGCGAGATATAAAGTCGCAATTCTGAGAAATAGTCGCAATTCTGAGAAATAAAGTCGCAATTGCGAGATAGTCGCAATTCTGAGAAAGTCGCAATTCTGAGAAATAAAGTCGCAATTGCGAGATATAGTCGCAATTATGAGAAATAAAGTCGCAATTGCGAGATATAAAGTCGCAATTCTGAGAAATAAAGTCGCAATTCTGAGAAATAAAGTCGCAATTGCGAGATATCTAGTCGCAATAATGAGAAATAAAGTCGCAATTGTGAGATATAAAGTTGCATTTCTGAGAAATAAAGTTGCAATTGCGATATATAAAGTCGCAATTCTGAGAAATAAAGTCGCAATTGCGAGATATAAAGTCGCAATTCTGAGAAATAAAGTCGCAATTGCGAGATATAGTCGCAATTATGAGAAATAAAGTCGCAATTGCGAGATATAAAGTCGCAATTCTGAGAAATAAAGTCGCAATTGCGAGATATAATGTCGCAATTCTGAGAAATAAAGTCGCAATTGCAAGATATAGTCGCAATTATGAGAAATAAAGTCGCAATTGCGAGATATAAAGTCGCAATTCTGAGAAATAAAGTCGACTTTTTTCTCGCAATTCTGACTTTATAACACATAATTGCGAGTTTATATCTCGAAATTCTGACATCTTTTCTCAGAATTGTGAGATATAAACTCGCAATTGTGAGATATCAGGCCAATTCTAAGGAAAAAAAAGACTCAGAATAGTTTATATCTAACAATTCTGACTTTACAACACGCAATTTCGACTTTATATCATGTATTTCTGACTTTATAACACGCAATTGGGACTTTATATCAATCAATTCTGACTTTATATCAATCGATTCTGACTTTATATCTCGCAATTGTGAGAAAAAAAAGTCAGAATTGTGAGAAGTCACAATTACCTTTTTTATTTTTCATTCTGTGGCGGAAACAAGCTTCCATACTCTTGTGACTTCCCCCTTAATATGTTTCTAGTGAACTGAGGGATTTGCACCCTGTTGTAATCAAAACTATTCAACCCCCATTGCAAATCTGGTTTATTGGCAAAATTCAGACTTTCAGCTGTTTGCAATGAACAACTCAAACAAAAGTCATTTAAATAGCTCAACACAATAAATGTTTCAAGTGGTTTCCCCAAATTTTAATGACTTCTGCAGTCTCAAAAATGGATCATGTGACACTGAAGACTGAAGTAACTTCTAGACTAAATGTGAACGTGCATTTACTCGTCTTACTTGCACGAAAACCTTCAGTATTCCTCAAAATGAATTAAAACTGTAAAATGCAATCTCAGAATTTTACGCAAAATTTTATAATTAACTATATTAAATTACACAAATATACTTTATGTATTTAATCTCACTTTATTAAGCAATGTATTTGCTGCTGACCTTCAATGATCTAATTCAACCATACTAATAAGCAAAAATGGCTTTAGATTAGATTTATAAATAAGAGTGTTGAACTATTGTTCTTTAACAGCAGCTGAAAGGTTTGCTTGAGCTTCTACTGCACAAGTGTAAATATGCATGTCCTTCATCCTGAGGTTTATTCATTTCACTTTTGGTGTGAACAGGCCTTTAACATTTGCCAAAATATAACTTTTTTTGCTGTTATTAAAAAAAAAAACAAGCAAGCCCAGCCCAGGTGAGAAAAAGTAACGCAAAAGTAATTCAAACGCATTACGTTTCATAAAAAGTAACGCAATTAGTTAAAATTTTTTGTGAGTAACGCAATATTGTAATGCATTACTTTTAAAAGTAACTTCCCCCGCCCTGCTGGTGACGAGTGTGTGACGGTAACGCTGGTGTTGTGTTTCTCCTGCAGGAGGAGAGGAGGGATACCAGGACGTGACTCTGTCTCTGATGAGAGAAGCTTCGGTGAACATCACTGGAGCTCAGGAGTGGTGGGACATCAGCATCGCCGGCTGCCGCGAGTCCTGCGACGTCTTACCGATGGTCATCTTTAACGATAAAGTCAGCCCTCCGAGTCTGGGCTTCCTCGCGGGATACGGGTAACCCATTCCTTTCATGAGATTCAGTGCAGGCTTTTTATTAGGGATGCACCGATGTGAACATTTTGGCCGATACCGATAACCGATAATTCTTTATATTTGAAAGCCGATAACCGATATATTGGCCGATAAATTCAAATTTTTATATCATTTTTGAGAGCCTGATTACAAAAACAAAAGTCATTCAAATCCATGTCCCAAACACACAATTACAATGTTCTCATTATAATTTTATGTAGCCAATATGACAGACTTGCACTTTACAGTATTTTCCTTTTTTTCCTTATTTCAAGCAACTCAAAACCATCATGTTGAACAGTGCGCATCTGAAGAGTCTCAGCTGAAGGAAATAATACATTATTTATCAGCTTTAATATATTGGACAAATTTTCTTATCAGGCCGATAACATTAAAAATGAACATATGAAGAGTTTGGTTCCAAAACGCGATAAACGCCATTTAAAAAAAAAATTAGTTACTGCACAAATCAGTATTGTATCTGGTTGGTATTGAAAAGTCAATGTTTAATTTTAAGTAAAATGCGATATCCGCCGTGTTATTCTGTCATGTTTTCTCCCTTTCTTTCCAAACGCCAGTCTCCCTTCTCTGCAGATTGTGATATATCCGCTCTCAACCAATCACAACGCACCATTCCACGCAATGTAAACAGTAACGGCAGCGCCTTAAATACACCCGGCTTCCTAGTTCTTCTTATCTATTTTGTACTTTTCGATCAACAAACAAACAAAAAAATGAATAATTTTGACGGGATTGATGAACCTGTGGTTGTTTCTGCGGTGGGTAAGAAACGCAAGGCATCGAAATCGAATCATTTACGTGAGGAGATTAAGAAGATGAGGCACTCGGGAGGAGGAAAAATGTTTTCAATCTTCTTTACAGTTCTTAATAAAAATATTATACTAATAAAATTACGTTGTTGTGTATTTTCAACAGTTTCAATATGAAAAAAAAAACTTTATATTGATTAAATGGATTAATTGCATTTTGATTTTTTTTTAAAATGGATTTATTGCATTTTGGGGAAAAAAATAATCCGTTTTTATAATAAATCTTTGAAAATCAAAACCTGGATTTTAATTTTTTTGTTATTATGACCTACAAATGCTATGTGAAAGTTTGAAACAGAAAATAGTGGTTTTCATCTTTCCACTTTCTTGGTAAAGAAAACACATTTTTACTCAAATTAATCTAAATGGATTTATTGCGTTTTGGAACCAAACTCTTCATATATCGGCCGATACCGATAACATAAAAAAATGAACATATATCGGCAGATACCGATAAAAATGAACATATATCAGCCGATAACATTAAATATGAACATATATCGGCCGATACCGATAACATTAAAAAAATGAACATATATCGGCAGATACCGATAAAAATGAACATATATATAGCCCGATACCGATAAAAATTAACATATATCCACCGATAACATTAAATATGAACATATATAGGCCGATACCGATAACATAAAAAAAATTACATATATCGGCAGATACCGATAAAAATTAACATATATCTGCCGATAACATTAAATATCAACATACATCGGCCGATACCGATAACATTAAAAAATGAACATATATCGGCAGATACCGATAAAAATGAACATATAACGGCCGATAACATTAAAAATGAACATATAACGGCCGATAACATTAAAAATGAACATATATCGGCTGATAACATTAAAAATGAACATATATCGGCTGATACCGAAAACATTAAAAATGAACATATATCGGCCGATAACATTAAAAATTAACATATATCGGCTGATACCGAAAACATTAAAAATGAACATATATCAGCCGATACCGAAAACATTAAAAATGAACATATATCGGCCGATAACGTTAAAAATGAACATATAATGGCCGATAACATTAAAAATGAACATATAACGGCCGATAACATTAAAAATGAACATATATCAGCCGATACCGAAAACATTAAAAATGAACATATATCGGCCGATAACGTTAAAAATGAACATATAATGGCCGATAACATTAAAAATGAACATATAACGGCCGATAACATTAAAAATGAACATATATCGGCCGATACCGAAAACATTAAAAATGAACATATATCAGCCGATACCGAAAACATTAAAAATGAACATATATCAGCCGATACCGAAAACATTAAAAATGAACATATATCGGCCGATACCGAAAATAGGGCTGTGTATCACCAACAATGTCACGATACGATACGTATCACGATACTAAAGCCACGATACGATATGTATCACGATATGGATCAATTTGGAATTTAAATTTCTTTTGAGCTGAGTTTAGTAACAGTAATATCTGCTTATTGAATAACCAGTGTTATAACAGTTGTGATAACTGAAAAACAATGAGTTAAATGAATAAAAAAGCTTAGAATGGCTCTTCCTTCATGCTTTTAAAGTCAGCCTCAATAACTGAAATGACAATTATAGTGACACTGAAGCATGTCTACACGGCTCAATGACTAAACAAAACTTAAAACATTCCATAAAAGCAAAAACGGTAACAACTTAAATTTAACTTAGTTTTCTCAAACTCTTTTAAACACCTAGTATTTAACAGGTCTTAAGTGTTGGAATGTGCACCAAACAAAGTAATTTCTTCTACGTTGAAATCATTTTAAATGATTACATTTTCAAATTTTTATGCAGAAACAACAATTGACTGACATGCTCAGGGTTAAGAGAGTGACAGCAGAATATCTCGCTTAACTTCATCATACAACCGGGGAATTGCCGTTTCTGTAAAAACCTTTATGCTTATTTAAGACATAACCAACTGTGTTTAGAGGATACTTACCAAGAACGACATTTTTGACATCATTTTGCGTGTTTTAGTCTGTTAAAGCGATATAATCTCGCGAGCTGTATGTGAGGCGGCTTTACTCTAGTCTATGTATGCACGCAGAGAAAACCAACTCTCAGAGAGCGCGCAAGTACTGAATAGTTTAAAATTGTTTGAATGTTTAAACTGGTAAGACTTAAAGACATGCAAATGGTAAACTTTAGTCACGATAGCCCGATTGTGCAAGTGAATATTCCGTCATGTCCCGACTCCTAACCGTGAGCGTGTAGTTTCACCGGCTGCAGCGCTGGACGCTTGCCCGAGACGAGAGCGAGAGAGACGCAGCACTGCATTGAACTCATGCTGATTGTGAAATTGCGTCTCACAGAAAGTTTTAAAATGACTGATTTGATTTTATAATCTGTGTGGATTCATTTACTAATACTACAACCTACATGCTAAAGTGAATCAATGTTTCCGGGAATTTCCCGCATTATAAACTGCGGGAATTATTCAAATTATGCGCAATCCCGCGCCGAAATTCGAGCCCTGAATTGGCTACATTCAAAAGCACAAAAGTATCGATACGGCAGCTGCTGTATCGATACGCGTATCGCCAGAGGTTCATGACGATATATCGTTGTATGGATATTCTGAGCACAGCCCTAACCGAAAACATTAAAAATGAACATATATCAGCCGATAACAATATATCATGTAGCCCTATTTTTTTTATTTATCCTTGCAAACGTCTCTCTCTCTTCTCCCGCAGGATCATGGGTCTGTACGTGTCGGTGGTTCTGGTCATCGGTAAGTTTGTGCGAGGCTTCTTCAGCGAGATCTCTCACTCCATCATGTTCGAGGAGTTGCCGTGCGTCGATCGCATACTCAAAATATGCATAGACATTTTCCTGGTGCGGGAAACCGGAGAACTGGAGCTCGAGGAAGAGCTTTACTCCAAACTCATCTTCCTCTATCGCTCTCCAGAGACCATGATCAAGTGGACGAGAGAGAAGAATCAAGACTGAGAGGGTTTTGTGGGACTAGAAGCTTCACTGCTTTATATAAGCTGGACGAACAGCGAGTCTAAAGCCGTTTCTCCAGCGCTTCGAAGCCTTGCTGATGTTATCGGCTTCTTTGCACTCAGAGGTTTGATGATGGAGGTCGTCTGTTATTCAGCAAAGCTTGAGGATCAGCCCTGTGACGGATTCAGACGCTAGTGAACGCTGGGAACGACACAGCAGGACCTTCCAAGTGGAAATACAAACACTATAGGAGTGAATCTCACTAACCTCCGTCTGGGTTATATCTGACCACCCGATTACAGGGATTTTCCCAAGTAAAATAAGCCTGTTTTGTGGACTATCAATACTTTCTCCAAGTAGGATTATTAAGATTGTTCTAGAATACATTCTGAATTATCCTCATTACTATAATAATTTTCTAAGCATAACTTAGAGGCAAGCCCAACAAATACTCATAGTGATAAATATTCCACAACTGATAATTGTCATGAAAACCAATGCAAATAAACATAAATGTTCATTTTTATTATGCAAAATATCAAAATATAGTAACAAGTGCATATTTCTATTAATCAGGGTTCATACTCATTTTATCAATACATTTCCATGATCTATATAAAATAATAACAAGCATCCATGTTCAAATTTATCATAGCATGTCTTAACTAAAATGAATGCTGATTGTTTGCTTGCCCTTGGTTCTAATAAGTACAAGCATAACGTCACATGACTGAATGCCAGGATGTGGAGTTATTGTAATTAGTTTAATTATCAATCTATTATCAAAACTTTCTGGTTTATTTGTTTTTCCAAAACGTTTCCAGGCCTTTTTCTTCATTTATTCCGTTGTGTAATTATGAGGTGAAATATGACCCAGACTTGATGGATTTTGTGAGATTTGAACTTTTTTTTGTTTTTTGTTCTGATACTACAGTAAAAGTGTTTACAAGCCACAGTATCTTAGGATGAGAGCCATTCATATTTCATTCCTGGTTTTACAATTTCTGATCAAACACTTGAATCATAAGAAAGACTAGAATCCGCTACATATTACAAGAGCTGTGATGTTTCAACACTCTGTATTGTGTGTGTTAAACGCACACGTGTGTAATAATGAGTGTGCCAAAGCTCGTCTGTAATAATCACTTCCACTGTATGCTTATGCAGAGAGACATGAACTCTGTGCTTTCTTTTTGTCTTCAGAAATCAAACGAGCCTGTAAAAATTCCTTGCAGTTTGCTAAATTAAGAACTCAAGAACGATGCATTATTATATTACTGTACAAACAACTGAATATATAAAAGGTTATGTTGATTTAAATGGCAGGCGACATGTTCACTGATGATATAACACAAGCCAAATGTGCTCAAGCAACAACAACAAAAAAACGTGCTGCTATAAAATGTTTAAAAATTATATCTTTTCTTTTATTTACTTTCAAACGGAGACAAATAATGAAATTATTACAATGCAATACTTTAACGATACGGCTTTAATATCTGCTAGTCGCCGTCCTCCAAAAGATACTCGCTGATTTCCATCTTCATCAAAGCTCTGTGGGAAGAAACCGTAGACATATTCACATGCAAATTTTGGGATATTGCATAAAATTTAAAAATGCTGGATGGAAATGCAAAGATGCACATCAACTCTAAAAATGTACATTAAAAAAAAACTTGTGCTCAAATGAGATTTTTCTCTTGTTTCATCTGACAACAACATGCATGAACTACGCTGGAAACACATTACAGAATAAATGCACATCCAAAAAGTCATGTGACTGTGCGACGTGACGGCATAACAGGACTAGCCAGCGGACCAATCACATCACAGCATCTCAAAACGTCAAAGCGGTTCAGTGTGATGGTTAGTGTTCAGTATAAAGCGTTTACTCGACTGCATTTACTGGATTCTGCAGCAAGTCGTTATCTATCAAAGAAATGCAGCAACTAACATTTTCTCTAGTGATATTTGCCACCAGTTTATCAGGAAGTGATGTTTTTGTTCTATGATTTATTACAATTTTGCGCATTAGATAAATTGGCAACTTTGGGTGTAAACATGTCGAGTGACTCTAAGGCGGTTCACACTTCGGTTTTCTTGATTCTTTTGGTCCGAATCAAAAAATAAAATGATAATTTAGTCCTGGTTCGCGTAGCGTTCACACTGTCATTCTTAAAGGGATAGTTCACTTTGAAATTATTTTTTATATGTTTTAGCTTACCTCAAGGGCATCCAAGATGTAAGTGTCTTTGTTTCCGCAGTAGTTTCAATTTTGATATTTTTAGGTCAAACCGTTCTTGTCTGTCAGTCATATAATGCAGGTCTATGGTCACCACCTCAAAGAGCATGCACAGAGAAGTCCAAATTAAACATGATTTAATGACTCGTAAATGTAAGTACACATTGATGGCCTAAGACACGAAACGAGCGGTTTGTGTGAGAAAACCAACAGTATTTATATCGTTTTTACCTCTTGTAAACACAGCCACGTCCAAGTGATCTGAGGGCGCCGGCGCTTCGGTCTGTGCGTTACAAGAGGTAAAAACGATATAAATACTGTTGGTTTTCTCACACAAACCGCTCGTTTCGTGTCTTAGGCCATCAATGTGTACTTACATTTACGAGTCATTAAATCATGTTTAATCTGGACTTCTCTGTGCTGCTCTTTGAGGTGGAGACCATAGACCTGCATTATATGACTGACAGACAAGAACGGTTTGACCTAAAAATATCAAAATTGAAAATACTGCGGACACAAAGACACCTACATCTTGGATGCCCTTGAGGTAAGCTAAAACATATCAAAAATTCATTTCAAAGTGAACTATCCCTTTAAGACCGAACCTAAAGATTAAGGCTTTTATGACGGAACATCTAAAACAATCCTTTGTGCCAAACATGCTCGTTGTGTGTGTGTGTGTGTGTGTGTGTGTGTGTACATGATGGTGTTTTAATCAGCTGCGATAAAATAGTTCTGAATATGAAATATTTCAGTCTTCATCTTATCAATTAACTTCTGCTTCAAAAGACTCGAGTGACCGGACCATTTCATATTTTTGAAACTCATTTAATCTTTAGTGTATGGAAAAGAGCGTCCCGGATATTAACATTTTGCGTTCCAAGGAGGAAAAGGATGATGTGAACAATGATGATGATGATTTAAGGTGACAGCGCAGTATTTCCCACCTTTTCCTCCGTTTCTCCGCCTCTGTCCTGATGTACGCTGGAAGAGTGTCGACGGATTCCTGTGGGAAAGAGGAACGTCAGAACATTTTCTGTGTGTAGTTCACTAACACATGTTCTAATGTTGGGTTCATTTCTTTTTCCCACTGTAGGGCTATTAAAGTGAACATTTATATACTTGTTTAAGGTGCAGTGTGTAAGTTTTAGCAGCATCTAGTGGTGAGGTTGTGAACTGCACCCAACAGAAGTTACGGTGGCCGACAGGAAGTGATGTCATCGTCTGAGACAGCAGAGAGTAACCATGAGGTTCTTTACAAAGATAAATTAATAAATTATATTTACTTTATTATTCAGTAAAACGATGTTATTGCGAATATTATTATTACTTGTTCATCATTGTGTCGGTGTTTTATTCGCTAGATCTTTACACGAAGAACAACATAGTGGCGAAACGTGTTTGTCCGTTCAGGGCCACCGTAGAAACATGTGGATGTGTGTGTGTAGAGAGAAATGCCTCATTCTAAGCTAATAAACACATAACGCTTCATTAAGTAAGGTCTTTATACACCACTGAACACATAGTTATGTATATGATATTGCATTTGTCAACAGATCCTCCTAAATATTACACACTGCACCTTTAAAGCACCCCAATAACAAAGTTATATTATGCAAAATCCTCTTTTTTTTTGGACATAAATGTGTGTTGGCTGTGTGTGAACACAATCAGCAGTAATGATGAAAATATTGTTACATATTATTCATTACATGGCAGTAATGAAAGAGAGAGCGCACACTTTATTACAGTTCATACGAGTCGTTTTATGGATATAAAGTTTATCAGTTTATTAAGCACCTCCTGAAAAGGCATAAAGTGTGTATATATTTGTCAGCTGTTCGTTGTAACGAGTGTTTCGGTTTAATTCGCTGTGTATGTTGATGATAAAGAAAGGGAGAGAGAGAGTTTATGGACAACACTTTAATGCACACTTCTTATACTGTGTTTTATTCAGTGATTTTCTGGAGTGAAACGTATGATTCAGCTTTTGTGTGATGGCCTAAACTTTATTAATACGTTTTATGAAATTTATTGTACATTTATTGTATTAATACTGGATAAAAGCAAGATGACAACCTACACCAGTGCTTCTCAAAGTCCGGACTCCGGTCCGGATCCGGACCCGCCTCCATTTCGTATTTCAAGAGCCCTAATTGTGTGTAGGGATTAAAAGTCTGGATTTCCTATTTTGATAAACGCATGTTAAAATCATTTGTTTATTTTTTATGATGGTCCAAAATTATTATATATTTATAATAATAGAGATATTTAAAGTTTTCCTCCGTGATTTAGTTGCCATGACATCCAGTGAGCGTGTGACTTTTGACGTAATCGGGCGCAACCACGACGCGACACTTCCCGGCGTAAGCGTTTGAATGGGTGTGGAGGATGTCTTTGTCCAGGAAAAGAAAAGTTGACGAAGAAAATAGAGTTTTCAAAGATGATTGGACAGAGAGGTATGCGTTCACAGATATCCCAAATCTCCCGGAAGTTCCAGGAGTCTCCCGCATATTGATAGCGGCTCCTGATGCCCGCAAATTAGTTCAAATCTCTCGGAATTTAAAGCTCGCGAGCTCCAAACCGTGCAGCGCGCGTACAGCAGAGAGGGAGAGAGCGAGAGACCTTACGTGTGTGTGCAAATGCGCGTGTGTCTCATGAAGCGCATGTAAGACTGGAAAAATGTTGCCTGGTCTGATGAGTCTCGATTTCTGTTGAGACATTCAGATGGTAGAGTCAGAATTTGGCGTAAACGGAATGAGAACATGGATCCATCATGCCTTGTTACCACTGTGCAGGCTGGTGGTGGTGGTGTAATGGTGTGGGGGATGTTTTCTTGGCACACTTTAGGCCCCTTAGTGCCAATTGGGCATCGTTTAAATGCCACGGCCTACCTGAGCATTGTTTCAGACCATGTCCATCCTTTTATGGCCACCATGTACCCATCCTCTGATGGCTACTTCCAGCAGGATAATGCACCATGTCACAAAGCTCGAATCATTTCAAATTGGTTTCTTGAACATGACAATGAGTTCACTGTACTAAAATGGCCCCCACAGTCACCAGATCTCAACCCAATAGAGCATCTTTGGGATGTGGTGGAACGGGAGCTTCGTGCCCTGGATGTGCATCCCACAAATCTCCATCAACTGCAAGATGCTATCCTATCAATATGGGCCAAGATTTCTAAAGAATGCTTTCAGCACCTTGTTGAATCAATGCCACGTAGAATTAAGACAGTTCTGAAGGCGAAAGGGGGTCAAACACAGTATTAGTATGGTGTTCCTAATAATCCTGTAGGTGAGTGTAAGTTATAACCGTGATTAAACTAAACTACCCGTTCTCTCTCCATACGGCATATATTACATCCGTACAGTTTCTGAGATTTTACTGCGTGAGATTGTCTTGTTTTGTTGCCACCAGTATAAGCTCTTGAAGCCCCGCCCTCTTCTTAAAAGGGGGCAGGGCACAGCACCACATTTGCATTTAAAGAGACACACACACACACACAGACAAAAGCGGCCATTTTAACATGCTATAAACATGATCTGTGGGGTGTTTGAGCTGAAACTTCACACACACACACGCACACGTCAGAGACTTACTTTACATCTTATAAAACATAGCATAATAGGTGCGCTTTAAATCTGTAATTTGATTTGGTCTCTCATGAAACTCACCATGTCCTTAACCGTGAGTCTACAGCTGTAACACAACAGTGTCTTCCAGTCCTGATGTGCAGGAACCCTGAAATGCATCCAGAAAAGCAGAAATAACATCAAAAGCACATCGTCTACTGACTCGGCTTATAATAAAACTTCAGAGAGAATAAATACGGCACCGGTTTGAGGAGCAGCCGCCGGTCCCACAACACTGAGTCTCCGCGCAGCGCAGTGCATCATGGGACACGTCCTGAGCCTCCACGCAGCGCAGTGCATCATGGGACACGTCCTTGGGCTTGATCTGGGACAGCTGCTCAGACACCAGAGTGGCATGGAAAGCCGAAGCTTTATCTGCAGAGAAACAGTTATGTCAGGCTCATGTTTGGTGTTGGGCGGGTCCACCCTAATCATCTGGACTAAAGTCGTTCTCACACCTGGACGTCCGAACCAAAGTTCATGTTTGGATACATTTCATACATTCGGTAAGTTTTGGTTTGGTTTCACATTGCAAGTATGCGAGCGCACTAAAGAACTCTACATGACGTCCTGTCGTCATCATCTATGTGGGCTGCATCTCGACTCTGATTGGCTTGTAAACGGACGTGCGTCTGACGTCAGCGTGTCGTCAGTTCGGCGGGTAACTTTGACAAGAATGAACGAACCGACGCATATCGTTGCCCAGTGACGTGCGGTGATGTCTTAAAGAGGCTAGGCACTGAGTTATGAAAGCCAGATTACCTGATTTATTGTTTAGGCTAATAATACGTAATAACAGTAAACGTTACGCACAAGCGCAGCATAACAATGTACAAATCAGGATGTATATTGTGTACACTCACAGTCTCTCTCTCTGTCTCTCGCACATACACACATACATACATGCACGCACACACACAAGCCTGGCACAGCGCACACACACACACCCACACACACACTCACCCAAACACACACACACACTCACCCACATCAGTGTCGAGAGCGCACACACACACACACACACACACTCACCCACATCAGTGTCGAGAGCGCACACACACACACACACACACACACACTCACCCACATCAGTGTCGAGAGCGCACACACACACACACACACACACACACACACACACACACACACACACACACACACACACTCACCCACATCAGTGCCGAGAGCGCACACACACACACACACTCACCCACATCAGTGTCGAGAGCGCACACACACACCCACATCAGTGTCGAGAGCACACACACACTCACCCACATCAGTGTCGAGAGCGCACACACACACACACACACTCACCCACATCAGTGTCGAGAGCGCACACACACACACTCACCCACAGTAGTGTCGAGAGCGCACACACACACACACTCACCCACAGTAGTGTCGAGAGCGCACACACACACACACACTCACCCACAGTAGTGTCGAGAGCGCACACACACAGAAGGCATTTAGACGCAGGTTCAGTTGCTTCACTTCCAGAAGGTTTGACTGTGTGAAGCTTCTCACTCGTTCTGCAGAGGAAACATCAAGACAACAATGAAATGTAAAACACTGAAGTCAGAGCTGTTGTTTCAGAGGAAGATGAAGAGGAAGATGAAGTGGAAGATGGAGAGGAAGATGGAGAGGAAGATGAAGTGGAAGATGGAGAGGAAGAGGAAGATGGAGAGGAAGAGGAAGATGGAGAGGAAGAGGAAGATGGAGAGGAAGATGAAGTGGAAGATGGAGAGGAAGATGAAGTGGAAGATGAAGAGGAAGATGAAGAGGAAGATGGGAGAGGAAGATGAAGGAAGATGAAGATAGAGGAAGATGAAGGAAAAGGAAGATGAAGAGGAAGATGATGAAGAGGAAGATGGAGTGAAAGATGATGAAGAGGAAGATGGAGAGGAAGAGGAAGATGGAGTGGAAAAGGAAGATGATGAAGAGGAAGATGGAGTGGAAGATGAAGGAAGAGCAAGATGATGAAGAGGAAGAGGACCTGTAGATGGTGCTGACAGTGGAGGGGAACTCGGCCTGAAGGTTGGTGACGAACGCCTCCGTGAGTCTCTGGATGCTGGCTTTATCCGGAGTCTGAAGGAGAAGTTCAACCGCAGGATCAGAGTCACGTCTACAGTAATCCAGACATCTGATCAGAGTCACGTCTACAGTAATCCAGACATCTGAACAGAGTCACGTCTACAGTAATCCAGACATCCGATCAGTCACGTCTACAGTAATCCCGACATCTGATCAGAGTCACGTCTACAGTAATCCACAACATCTGATCAGAGTCACGTCTACAGTAATCCCCAGACATCTGATCAGAGTCACGTCTACAGTAATCCAGACATCTGAACAGAGTCACGTCTACAGTAATCCAGACATCTGATCAGAGTCACGTCTACAGTAATCCAGACATCTGATCAGAGTCACGTCTACAGTAATCCAGACATCTGATCAGAGTCACGTCTACAGTAATCCAGACATCTGATCAGAGTCACGTCTACAGTAATCCAGACATCTGATCAGAGTCACGTCTACAGTAATCCCGACATCTGATCAGAGTCACGTCTACAGTAATCCACAACATCTGATCAGAGTCACGTCTACAGTAATCCCCAGACATCTGATCAGAGTCACGTCTACAGTAATCCAGACATCTGATCACAGTCACGTCTACAGTAATCCAGACATCCGTCACGTCTACAGTAATCCAGACATCCGATCAGAGTCACGTCTACAGTAATCCAGACATCTGATCAGAGTCACGTCTACAGTAATCCCGACATCTGATCACAGTCACGTCTACAGTAATCCCGACATCTGATCACAGTCACGTCTACAGTAATCCAGACATCCGTCACGTCTACAGTAATCCAGACATCCGATCAGAGTCACGTCTACAGTAATCCAGACATCTGAACAGAGTCACGTCTACAGTAATCCAGACATCTGAACAGAGTCACGTCTACAGTAATCCAGACATCTGATCAGAGTCACGTCTACAGTAATCCAGACATCTGATCAGAGTCACGTCTACAGTAATCCAGACATCTGAACAGAGTCACGTCTACAGTAATCCAGACATCTGAACAGAGTCACGTCTACAGTAATCCAGACATCCGATCATAGTCACGTCTACAGTAATCCAGACATCCGATCAGAGTCACGTCTACAGTAATCCAGACATCCGTCACGTCTACAGTAATCCAGACATCCGATCAGAGTCACGTCTACAGTAATCCAGACATCCATCTGATCAGAGTCACGTCTACAGTAATCCAGACATCTGATCAGAGTCACGTCTACAGTAATCCAGACATCTGATCAGAGTCACGTCTACAGTAATCCAGACATCTGATCAGAGTCACGTCTACAGTAATCCAGACATCTGATCAGAGTCACGTCTACAGTAATCCAGACATCCGATCAGAGTCACGTCTACAGTAATCCAGACATCTGATCAGAGTCACGTCTACAGTAATCCCGACATCTGATCACAGTCACGTCTACAGTAATCCCGACATCTGATCACAGTCACGTCTACAGTAATCCAGACATCCGTCACGTCTACAGTAATCCAGACATCCGATCAGAGTCACGTCTACAGTAATCCAGACATCTGAACAGAGTCACGTCTACAGTAATCCAGACATCTGATCAGAGTCACGTCTACAGTAATCCAGACATCCGATCAGAGTCACGTCTACAGTAATCCAGACATCCGATCAGAGTCACGTCTACAGTAATCCAGACATCTGATCAGAGTCACGTCTACAGTAATCCAGACATCCGATCAGAGTCACGTCTACAGTAATCCAGACATCCGATCAGAGTCACGTCTACAGTAATCCAGACATCCGATCAGAGTCACGTCTACAGTAATCCAGACATCCGATCAGAGTCACGTCTACAGTAATCCAGACATCCGATCAGAGTCACGTCTACAGTAATCCAGACATCCGATCAGAGTCACGTCTACAGTAATCCAGACATCCGATCAGAGTCACGTCTACAGTAATCCAGACATCCGATCAGAGTCACGTCTACAGTAATCCAGACATCCGATCAGAGTCACGTCTACAGTAATCCAGACATCCGATCAGAGTCACGTCTACAGTAATCCAGACATCCGAACAGAGTCACGTCTACAGTAATCCAGACATCCGATCAGAGTCACGTCTACAGTAATCCAGACATCCGATCAGAGTCACGTCTACAGTAATCCAGACATCCGATCAGAGTCACGTCTACAGTAATCCAGACATCCGATCAGAGTCACGTCTACAGTAATCCAGACATCCGATCAGAGTCACGTCTACAGTAATCCAGACATCCGATCAGAGTCACGTCTACAGTAATCCAGACATCCGATCAGAGTCACGTCTACAGTAATCCAGACATCCGATCAGAGTCACGTCTACAGTAATCCAGACATCCGAACAGAGTCACGTCTACAGTAATCCAGACATCCGATCAGAGTCACGTCTACAGTAATTCAGACATCCGATCAGAGTCACGTCTACAGTAATCCAGATATCCGTTCAGTCACGTCTACAGTAATCCAGACATCCAATCAGAGTCACGTCTACAGTAATCCAGACATCCGAACAGAGTCACGTCTACAGTAATCCAGACATCTGATCAGAGTCACGTCTACAGTAATCCAGACATCCGATCAGAGTCACGTCTACAGTAATCCAGACATCCGATCAGAGTCACGTCTACAGTAATCCAGACATCCGATCAGAGTCACGTCTACAGTAATCCAGACATCCGATCAGAGTCACGTCTACAGTAATCCAGACATCCGATCAGAGTCACGTCTACAGTAATCCAGACATCCGATCAGAGTCACGTCTACAGTAATCCAGACATCCGATCAGAGTCACGTCTACAGTAATCCAGACATCCGATCAGAGTCACGTCTACAGTAATCCAGACATCCGATCAGAGTCACGTCTACAGTAATCCAGACATCCGATCAGAGTCACGTCTACAGTAATCCAGACATCCGATCAGAGTCACGTCTACAGTAATCCAGACATCCGATCAGAGTCACGTCTACAGTAATCCAGACATCTGAACAGAGTCAGGTCTACAGTAATCCAGACATCTGAACAGAGTCACGTCTACAGTAATCCAGACATCCGATCAGAGTCACGTCTACAGTAATCCAGACATCTGATCAGAGTCACGTCTACAGTAATCCAGACATCTGAACAGAGTCAGGTCTACAGTAATCCAGACATCTGAACAGAGTCACGTCTACAGTAATCCAGACATCTGATCAGAGTCACGTCTACAGTAATCCAGACATCTGATCAGAGTCACGTCTACAGTAATCCAGACATCTGATCAGAGTCACGTCTACAGTAATCCAGACATCCGATCAGAGTCACGTCTACAGTAATCCAGACATCCGATCAGAGTCACGTCTACAGTAATCCAGACATCTGATTAGAGTCACGTCTACAGTAATCCAGACATCTGATCAGAGTCACGTCTACAGTAATCCCCATAGATTAATCCCATCATGAAGACGGCGGTTTCCTTTAAAAACACTCCGTCCAGAAACTTTTGGAAAACGCCTGAAAACGCTAAATTCACCTTTACTGCGCATGTGTAAAACCTCACAGAAGCTCACTGAGATGATACTGACAGAGAAATAGATCATAAAGTTATCGCGCAATTCTTCTGACAGGATCATTTTATTTAGCAAAATATCTCAGCATTCACTGATGGTCAGGTCGCACTCACTCACTATTATATATTTGGTCTAAAACTGCTCATGTTTCGCCGCAGGACAGCAGATGTGAGTGAATTCTGTCATCTTTGCAGGACTGTGATATGAAGAGTGTGTGAAGTAATATATTTTAGTAACAGTGTGAAAGTGAATCGCACATAACAGGCACAATACCGCTATAAACATGAATATCTATTGGTACAATATGCGTCACATGACTAAACTTACGTCATCGTTTTTAAATACCTCAATTTTCCCAGTCCACACTACAACGCGAACACGGCGTTTTCAAAAAGCTTTGTTTTCATGAATAAAACGGCGTCTCAGTGTGAATAGAAGACCAAACGCAGAGAAAAAGATGCGTTTTCAAAGGAAAGCGTATCAGTGTGTTAGGCCTGAGGACACACACTCTCACCTTGGTCTCCAGTCCCGGGATAAAGACGGACGGCACGTGGAACATCCTACAGTACGCGGCGATCTCTTTAGAGGAATAATCCCTCATTGGCCGCACGACCACCACATCCCCGAACCGAGGATCACAGAAACCCTACGAGACAGTTCATGGAGACATGTGACCCTGGACCACAAAACCAGTCACGTCACACGGGTGTGTCTGTGGCAATAGACAACTACACATTGTATGGGTCAAAATTATCGATTTTTCTTTTATGCCAAAAGTCATTAGGATATTAAGTAAAGATCATGTTCCATGAAGATATTTAGTAAATTTCCTACCGTAAATGTATAAAAAATATATTTTTGTAAATGAATGAAGCCATATCGTGAACATAAATGCACAACTTTAAAGGAGATTTTCTCAATGTTTTGATTTTTTTGCACCCTCAGATTCCAGATATAGTCATATCTCGGCTAAATATTGCTAATAAACCATACATCAATGGAAAGCTTATGTATTCAGCTTTTATGTGATATATACATCTCAATTTAAAAAAATGACTCTTGTGACTGGTTTTGTGGTTCAGGGTCACATTTGCCCCTGTGTAATTATTCATCAATGAAGGAACAGAATTATAAAGTGTTATCCATAGATGATGACGACTATAATGCAAGCACACACACATCTCAGTAGCAGCTCTGAGGTCGTCATGAGGAACCGTGGGCTTGTTCTAGTGGCGCTCCTCACCGTGTCTGAAGCCAGCGCTGCTCCGCGACCCAGAGCGATGTTACTCAGCAGTTTCACAGCCAGTCGAGAGCAGCTTTCCCCCATCATGACCTTCGAGAAACCGTTCTCTCGGGCGACGTGCAGGATCAGGTGAAGCCTGTACCAATACACACACACTCAACTCTTTACACCAGGGCCAAGCTGAACTCTTGATTATGATTGGATCAGGGACATTCCCATGTGTTTGAGGTCAATGGTGGCATTCTGTAATGACCATCAGGGTTATTATCGGTAATTAAGTTGACACTTTAGTTTTGCGCTGTCTTTGTTGCACGTTACTTATTAGCGATTCAAAGAGAGTAGCAGTGAATCGAAACTGAACTATTAGGGATGCACCGATATGAAAATGTTGACCGATAACCGATAATTCTTTATATTTGAAAGCCGATAACTCTTTATATTTGAAAGCCGACAATTATTTATATTTGAAAGCCGATAACCGATAACTCTTTATATTTGAAAGCCGATAACCGATAACTCTTTATATTTGAAAGCCGATAACCGATAACTCTTTATATTTGAAAGCCGATAACCGATAACACTTTATATTTGAAAGCCGATACCGATAACACTTTATATTTGAAAGCCAATCACCGATAATTCTTTATATTCTAAAGCCAATAACCGATAATTCTTTATATTTGAAAGCCGATAATTCTTTATATTCGAAAGCCGATAACCTGTTTTTTTGTATATTTGAAAGCTGATAACCGATAACTCTTTATATTTGAAAACCGATAACTCTTTATATTTGAAAGCCAATAGCCGATAATTCTTTATATTCGAAAGCCAATAACCGATAATTCTTTATATTCGAAAGCCAATAACCGATAATTCTTTATATTTGAAAGCCGATAACCTGTCATTTTTTATATTTGAAAGCAGATAACCGATAACTCTTTATATTTGAAAACCGATAACTCTTTATATTTGAAAGCCAATAACCGATAATTCTTTATATTCGAAAGCCGATAATTCTTTATATTTGAAAGCCGATAACCGATAACTCTTTATATTTGAAAGCCGATAACCGATAATTCTTTACATTTAAAAGCCGATAACCGGTAATTCTCTATATTTGAAAGCCGATAACCGATAACTCTTTATATTTGAAAGCCAATAACCGATAATTCTTTATATTCGAAAGCCAATAACCGATAATTCTTTATATTTGAAAGCCGATAATTCTTTATATTTGAAAGCCGATAACCTGTAATTTTTTATATTTGAAAGCCGATAACTCTTCATATTTGAAAGCCGATAACCGATAACTCTTTATATTTGAAAGCCAATAACCGATAATTCTTTATATTCGAAAGCCAATAACCGATAACTCTTTATATTTGAAAGCCGATAACCTGTAATTTTTTATATTTGAAAGCCGATAATTCTTTATATTTGAAAGCCGATAACCTGTCATTTTTTATATTTGAAAGCCGATAACCGATAACTCTTTATATTTTAAAACCGATAACTCTTTATATTTGAAAGCCAATAGCCGATAATTCTTTATATTCGAAAGCCAATAACCGATAATTCTTTATATTTGAAAGCCGATAATTCTTTATATTTGAAAGCCGATAACCTGTCATTTTTTATATTTGAAAGCCGATAACCGATAACTCTCTTTATATTTGAAAACCGATAACTCTTTATATTTGAAAGCCAATAACCGATAATTCTTTATATTCGAAAGCCAATAGCCGATAATTCTTTATATTTGAAAGACGATAATTCTTTATATTTGAAAGCCAATAACCTGTAATTTTTTATATTTGAAAGCCAATAACCGATACCTCTTTATATTTGAAAGCCGATAACCGATAATTCTTTATATTTGAAAGCCGATAACCAATATATTGGTCAATAATTCTACATACAAATTTATTTAATTTTTGAGAGCCTGATTACAAAAAGAAAAGCCTCACCATTAAACATCCATGTCTCAAGCACTCAAGCATTTTCTCAGCAGGAAACCGGTGGAATGCCAACTCCAGGTAGGGAATGAGCTCTTACCCCAAGTGAAGGAGTTTAAGTACCTCGGGGTCTTGTTCACGAGTGAGGGGAGATTGGAGCAGGAGATTGGTCAATTTTTGTTCCTACCCTCACCTATGGTCATGAAGGCTGGGTCATGACTGAAAGAACGAGATCGCGGGTACAAGCGGCCGAAATGGGTTTCCTCAGGCGGGTGGCTGGTGTCTCCCTTAGAGATAGGGTGAGAAGCTCAGCCATCCGCGAGGAGCTCAGAGTAGAGCCACTGCTCCTTTGTGTCGAAAGGAGCCAGTTGAGGTGGTTTGGGCATCTGGTAAGGATGCCTCCTGGACGCCTCCTGGACGCCTCCCTAGGCACGTCCAGCTGGGAGGAGACCTCGGGGAAGACCCAGGACTAGGTGGAGAGATTATATCTCCACACTGGCCTGGGAACGCCTCGGGATCCCCCAGTCAGAGCTGGTTAATGTGGCTCGGGAAAGAGAAGTTTGGGGTCCCATGCTGGAACTGCTGCCCCCGCGACCCGACCCCGGATAAGCGGATGAAGATGGATGATGGATGGTCTCAAGCACTAAAATGTTCTCATTATAATTTAATGTAGTCTATATGACAGACTTGCACATGTTGCACTTTACTGTATTTTCCTTTTTTGAAGTGATTCCAATCATATTACAAGCAATTCAAAACCATCTTGTTCAACAGTGCGCATCTGAAGTGTAATAATAATAATAATAATAAAGGAAATAATCCATTATTTATCAGCTTTAAAATGTCGGCCAAATTTTCTTATCGGGCCGATAACGATAACTTTAAAAATGAACATATATCGGCTGATACCGATATGGTGGACGATATATCGTGCATCCAATATAATTATGTAATTAAAAAGTTATTATAACATTATTATGATGTTTTGTAATTTAAATGGAAGTAGCCCAATCAAATCAGTTCATTTTAACCTATAATATTATAGTAATGTACCAACTTAATCGATATCGAGTCAAACTGAATCAAAATTGAATCAAATTGCAAGCTTGTGAAACAAAATCGAAATGAATCATTAACTCTGTTATATAAACATTAGGGCTGGGAATTGAAACAAAGTTGTCAAAATCAAATACAGAGACTCAAATGAATCAGTTTTGTGGAAGCATGCAGTGAAATGAGCAATTTTTTCTTGAAATCAATCAGATTTGAGAGATCTTCGAGAGTGATTTCTAAAGAGTGACTCACCTGAGTGTGTGTAGCATGTCCTCTTTCGCTGTCAGTGTGTTCAGTGATGAGAACAGGCTCTCCAGCGCCAGCTTGTGTTCAGGAGAGTAAGCCGAGTCCTCTACAGTGAGCCGAGCCACAGCGCTGGCTGAATCCTCTTCTGTCCGCTTCTGCTCCTCTCGGATGAACTGGTCCACAGCGAGTTTATAGCTGGGATTGGACGGGTCTGGATCAGAAGTGACCGGCACCAGTACAGAGGCGGGCAGAGCGAACACCTGAGAAACGTAAGAGCAAAGCATTACAACAGTCAGAGTCAGGGAGTCCAACATGTAGTGTAGCTACCAACTATTTTCCTAGAGACACTGTTATAAATATTAGAAGATTAAACATTTTTATTGATTTGTTTATTTTCATGTAAAATTTGTATTTGTATTCATTTTTATTATTATTAATTTATTTAATTTTTTTTATTGTATAGTGTTATTAATGCTTTGGCAATGTGTGAGCGAGTGAGTGAGTGAGTAAGAGAGTGAGTGAGTCATTGAATGAGTGAGTGAGTGAGTGAGTTAGAGAGTGAGTGAGTGAGTGAGTGAGTGAGTGAGTGAGTGAGTGAGTGAGTGAGTGAGTCATTGACTGAGTGAGTCAGAGAGTGAGTGAGTGAGTCATTGACTGAGTGAGTCAGAGAGTGAGTGAGTGAGTCATTGACTGAGTGAGTCAGAGAGTGAGTGAGTGAGTCATTGACTGAGTGAGTCAGAGAGTGAGTGAGTGAGTCATTGACTGAGTGAGTCAGAGAGTGAGTGAGTGAGTCATTGACTGAGTGAGTTAGAGAGTGAGTGAGTGAGTGAGTGAGTGAGTCATTGACTGAGTGAGTCAGAGAGTGAGTGAGTGAGTCATTGACTGAGTGAGTGAGTGAGTGAGTGAGTCATTGACTGAGTGAGTCAGAGAGTGAGTGAGTGAGTGAGTCATTGACTGAGTGAGTCAGAGAGTGAGTGAGTGAGTCATTGACTGAGTGAGTTAGAGAGTGAGTGAGTGAGTGAGTGACTCAGTGAGTCATTGAGTTAGTGAGTCAGAGAGTGAGTCAGTGAGTGAGTGAGTCGTTGAGTGAGTCAGAGAGTGAATGAGTGAGTCAGTGAGTCGGTGAGTGAGTGAGTGAGTGAGTGAGCGAGTAAGAGAGTGAGTGAGCGAGTCATTGACTGAGTGAGTCAGAGAGTGAGTGAGTGAGTCAGTGAGTAAGAGAGTGAGTGAGTCATTGACTGAGTGAGTCAGAGAGTGAGTGATTAAGTCAGTGAGTAAGAGAGTGAGTGAGTCATTGACTGAGTGAGTGAGTGAGTCAGTGAGAGTGAGTGAGCGAGTAAGAGAGTGAGTGAGCGAGTCATTGACTGAGTGAGTCAGAGAGTGAGTGAGTGAGTCAGTGAGTAAGAGAGTGAGTGAGTCATTGACTGAGTGAGTCAGAGAGTGAGTGAGTGAGTCAGTGAGTAAGAGAGTGAGTGAGTCATTGACTGAGTGAGTCAGAGAGTGAGTGATTAAGTCAGTGAGTAAGAGAGTGAGTGAGTCATTGACTGAGTGAGTGAGTGAGTCAGTGAGAGTGAGTGAGCGAGTAAGAGAGTGAGTGAGCGAGTCATTGACTGAGTGAGTCAGAGAGTGAGTGAGTGAGTCAGTGAGTAAGAGAGTGAGTGAGTCATTGACTGAGTGAGTCAGAGAGTGAGTGAGTAAGTCTGTGAGTAAGAGAGTGAGTGAGTCATTGACTGAGTGAGTGAGTGAGTCAGTGAGAGTCGGTGAGTGAGTGAGTCAGTGAGTCATTGAATGAGTTAGTGGGTCAGAGAGTGAGAGAGTGAGTGAGTCAGTGAGTGAGTCGGTGAGTGAGTGAGTCGGTGAGTGAGTGAGTCAGAGAGTGAGTCAGTGAGTCATTGAATGAGTTAGTGAGTCGGTGAGTGAGTCAGAGAGTGAGAGAGTGAGTGAGTCAGTGAGTGAGTCGGTGAGTGAGTGAGTCGGTGAGTGAGTGAGTCAGAGAGTGAGTGAGTCGGTGAGTGAGTCGGTGAGTTAGTGAGTCAGAGAGTGAGTCAGTGAGAGAGTGAGTGAGAGAGTGAGTGAGTGAGTGTGTCAGAGAGTGAGTGAGTCAGTGAGTCGGTGAGTGAGTGAGTCAGAGAGTGAGTGAGGAGTCAGAGAGTGAGTGAGTCGGTGAGTGAGTGAGTGAGTCAGTGAGAGAGTGAGTGAGTGAGTGAGTCAGTCAGAGAGTGAGTGAGTCAGTGAGTCAGAGAGTGAGTGAGTGAGTGAGTGAGTGAGTGAGTGAGTGAGTGAGTGAGTGAGTGAGTGAGTCAGAGAGTGAGTGAGTCAGTGAGTGAGTCGGTGAGTGAGTGAGTGAGTCAGTGAGAGAGTGAGTGAGTGAGTCAGAGAGTGAGTGAGTCAGTGAGTCAGAGAGTGAGTGAGGAGTCAGTGAGTGAGTGAGTCAGAGAGTGAGTGAGGAGTCAGAGAGTGAGTGAGTGAGTCAGAGAGTGAGTGAGTCAGTGAGTGAGTCGGTGAGTGAGTGAGTCGGTGAGTGAGTCGGTGAGTGAGTGAGTGAGTGAGTCAGTGAGTGAGTGAGTCAGAGAGTGAGTGAGTCAGAGAGTGAGTGAGGAGTCAGAGAGTGAGTGAGTGAGTGAGTCAGAGAGTGAGTGAGGAGTCAGAGAGTGAGTGAGTGAGTCAGAGAGTGAGTGAGTCAGTGAGTGAGTCGGTGAGTGAGTGAGTCGGTGAGTGAGTCGGTGAGTGAGTCGGTGAGTGAGTGAGTCGGTGAGTGAGTCGGTGAGTGAGTGAGTCAGTGAGAGAGTGAGTGAGTGAGTGAGTCAGAGAGTGAGTGAGTCAGTGAGTCAGAGAGTGAGTGAGTCAGAGAGTGAGTGAGGAGTCAGAGAGTGAGTGAGTGAGTCAGAGAGTGAGTGAGTCAGTGAGTGAGTCGGTGAGTGAGTGAGTCGGTGAGTGAGTCGGTGAGTGAGTGAGTCAGAGAGTGAGTGAGTGAGTCAGAGAGTCATTGAATGTCTCTCTCTCTCTCTGCACAGAGGGAAGGAGCTGGGTCCGTTTACCTGCTCCAGAGGAACTATAAAGTACGGGAAGCCCGTGTGTGTGAAGATGCTCTTCAGTTGATCTACAGATCGCTGTCGCTCCTCTTGACTCCGCCCACAAGCGCCGCCGTCTAACACACACCACACACACACACACATCAAACCCTGTTTAAAATATCACCAAATGCTCAATGCTGAAGCATCATTTTGAGATACAGGAATAATGCCCTACTGGTCTGAGTCAAAGGGCTTTACCATCGATGTAAATGATTCCTGGCATAAATCGTAACTTTTTGGGAGCATCCCGACTCAAGCCCTGAACAAATAAAAGCAGAAAGTCACTTTATTTATCTAGTGCTTTATACAAAACAGATTGTAAAAATACATTTACACACACACTCTCACTTTTTTTGTTTTTTATCTCACTTGTATTTTACCTCTATAACTTGTGAGAGCATCGAGGAAGAGGCGGCGCCACCAGAAACAGCCAGAAGAACCTAAGAAGAGCAAGAGTGTGACGGTCAGTGACCAAACAATTGAGTCAGTGTGGATGCTGAAGGATTTAAGGATTTTTAAAGTGCCCTATTATGGCATTTTAAAGAATCCTAATGTGTTTTGGCGTCTCCTACAACAGGTTTACACGCATCAAAGGTCAAAAACACTTTAATTTCCTCATAATATACATTACAGCATCAGCCTTTTCTCTCAGTGTCTGAAACTGATTGATAAAGCATTCAGTCTCTGTAAGCTCCGCCTCTCTGAGAGCTTCCTCTGCTCTGATTGGTCAGAAAGCAAGCGCTCATTATCATATCTGAATCTCAGCTCTTGATCACAGTGATACGAACGTGGGTTTCACCGTATCAATCTCATCAAAGTGGATTTGCTTTGTCAGCAGAAAACAGCGTCTTCTCGACACGAACAACACGAGCCGAACTCTCCAGTCTCAGATTCACTACAGTGTTTGAGGGCGGAGCCAAGAGACGCTGCTCAGCCAATCAAGAACAGAGGCTGGAATTATGCAAATTAGCTACATTGGTTAGTAACAGGAAGTGAGACTGGAATTACTGACGACTCGTTTCAGCAGTTCAGAATCAATTCTTTCTTTTAGGAGACAATAACTTTATTTGTGTGTGTGTGTGTGTGTGTGTGTCTTTACATGCATTGCATTTTATTTATGCTTATATATTCATGTAATCATTTATAAATCAAATATTTATCACTCCATAATTGTCATTTTATTATATTTTATGTTGCTTATTATTTCCATGTTCTTGCGATGCTTGCTATTGTTGTTTAATATTATGATTGTGTGGTTCATGAGTTATTTTTTGGTTTGGTATGATAACAACACTTGTTGGATTTGTGCTGGTCAGACGAAGTCCACATTTAAATATTTGAGACAAACAGCGGTTTAAGGGAAGATGATTTAGAACAGCTTTTCTATTGAGAGTTTGTTTAATATGAAAACAGTTTTCAATCTATGGATAAAAGAAACTGATGCTTTTTTGCAATACTCTCACTCATTGATGATGAATGCCATTGATATTATAATATAATAATGATTATTAATGCTGATAGATATATTGTGTCTGGGGAAAGCCATGTAGTGTTATTAGGCTAGTTTAATTCATTTTTCACGCATTATAGTGTCATAATTTTCCATAATTCCACTAAAACTGAGGATATTGTTTTTATATTCACCTTCTCCTGGGGAAATATGACTCGATTCTTTCCCAGCATGGCCCGAAACTTGTGTATGAAGTATTCCTTGAAGCAGGACCTAGTCGAGGACAGAGAGTGTGTTTTTGGCGAGACTGCATCACTTAATGAAGCGTAATTAAAACACGGAGAAGATTAATGATCACCTACCGGCAAAACGCATCACTGACACGAATGATGAGCACGGCAGTTCCCTCCTTACACTTCATACACTTCCTGTCGAGCCGGAAAAATATACAATACAATTTTATTTGTATAGCACGTTTAAAAACAACTGGTGTTGACCAAAGATAGAAAACACATAAAACAGTAAAGCAAATCAAAGAACTGGGAACTGAACTTAAAAATAAAAATAAAAAAGCATGAAAATGTTTACATTTAAAAGATTTTGTGTAATTTGTTAATGTGAATAAAAATAAAAAAAAGTGAGTACCAGCGTTTTCTTTACCGTTTGTTTGTTTTCTTTTGTTTTTTGACATTTAAAAAAAAATCACGACTTCATCTGAATGTTATGAAACTCTGTGACTGTTGTGGTTGTAATAAAAAAAAGTCGCACTTTTGTTTTTCGCGTTCAAAAATGACTGCCATGGGAAATATGCAAAAATATGAATGCAAGAACTGACACTTCAAATGAACATTTAAAAAAAAAAATCTAAACCTTGACAAAAAGTAGCCTTTAAGAATGTCTAAATATATATCAAAATCCAAAAACTAATAAAAGTAAGTATTGATCTCTAACTAGAGAATGTATACGCCTCTTATATTGAGCTATATATGAATCTAGGGGTTACACCACAACATTACATACGTTTTTCTTTTTTACTTCCGACCAGATGGCACTAATCTGCCTTCAAAAAAATGATTTTAAAGGCAGTCTCTATTACAACATGAAATACTGCTTTAATTGAGAAGCAATAAAAAATATATTAGAAGGAAATATAATTTCAATCGGAATAAAATCATATTTACAACTTAGATACTAATTAGTACCACGAATTTCTCGCAAAATACAAAATAAAGAAAAAAAATATTGAACAAAAATGTATTACATTGTTTTTACTGTAAAACCTAAAATGTAACTTTTGGCGCTCCAGCGGTTAATAAACAGAACTGCATGCGTCTTGCGGAAGAACATTATAGCCGGAACTACTTCTATCTGTTTATGTCTATGACGAGTCACGCAGGTACTGTGCTACTCCGCAGCGGTTGATGTCCCACTCGGTCTTAAATAGTCCGAATATAAACTAATTATAGGCGTAGCGTAGTGATTCAGGATAAGAAGAAAACACGGGTTGGAAGATGGATTCACGATGTAGCCGCTCACATCTCCACAAAAAAAATATAATGGTACAATCATCATTATTGTCCAAAAAATGGTTCTTATTTCTGACACACACACACACACACACACACACACACACACACACACACACACACACACACACACAGCGGTTGTTTAGTTCAACTCACGTCGGCACAGGTATCTTCTCCTGTTTACACTCCAGACCATTATAATCCTCTTCAACTTCACACATGACGGCTTCAAACTCACAGACTATATGAAAGGAAACACACGATGTCACTCGTCCAACGATACGATGCTCTTTCAGCCTGTTTAGAAGCGAAAGATTCTCTCAAAACTTATTCAAGAGAATCGTCAAAATCACACATATTTCGTACAAGCTTGTTTTCACGTGTGACTGTGTAGAGAATTTTCCTGACCCCTTTTGATGACGTAAGAGGCCACGCCCATATGTTTGCTTTGAGCATCGTCTGACATTGATTTTTTTTTTTGATTATCTTAATGTGTAATGTTTACTTTTTGTGTAAACACCGTTAAATACCACATACACATGCAAAAATGAGCTAAAAGAAAAGCCCCTTTTTTTTTTACACAGAACAGAAGCATTGTGATTAGTTATTTTTTTTATTTTTTTTAATATTAATGTCTTAACGTTTTCGGTCAAAAATATATATACATATAAATATACTATTTTATACTATATAAAATATATACGTTGACAACCTTATTTGTTACAATCGCTACATTAGTTTTGCGCCATCTATCTATGCTCCATGGAATTGTTCTGAATGCGATGTCTGGGAAATGTAGTTCTATTGAACACCCGCTCTGCGAAAATGAGCGGTGTAAAGAACTACAACTCCCATCTTTTTGTTCGCCTAATCCGTTCTGTTAAAGCTACCATGTAATGTTTACTTCTTTGGAACAACGGCGTGTCCTCCTCGGTTAGCAGTGTTGGGAGATTGCAGATGCGGTATCTAATGTCGTATAAATCACGATACGTTCGTTAAAAACTCGGAATCCTCTTCGCTTCGGCAGTATTAACTTAGTGGTTCGTGATGGCGATGTTCCGCAGTTTTGTTTCGGCTGCTCAGATCAGGCAACATCAGCAGCAAAATGGAGCCTCATCAGCCGCACCTGGAGAGAGTCTAGAGAGCCAGTTCTCCTGCCCAATCTGTCTGGAGGTTTACCACAAGCCTGTCAGCATCGCCAGCTGCGCACATACGTGAGTAAACTGGCCTTTTAACATGTTCTACATCATGTTCCTTTGTCAGGCTTAGGCAATGAAAATGATGCGTCTTTTCATCTGCTTGTGCATTTCGTGATCATAAAATGTTCTAAACCGTTTTGACAAAATATAAAAACATCATATATCCGTCAATAAGGGCTTTTATAGTTTCACTTCCCAACTGTACAGGAGAACAAAGCGATAATTTATGTGATGAGGATGATGTCTGTTTCGGTTAATTTGAAAAGAATCATTCGAACCGAATCGCAAGCCAGACCGAATCTGTCTGGAATTCGAGTGAATCGTTTATCGACTGATCGTAGCTTTTTGTTTTGACGTGTGCGCGTTGTTGTGGTTGTAAAATGCGTTTTCCTCGTTAGAATTGGACACTTGTGATGCAAAGCTTGCTATTGGTAGCATGGGTTTGTGTTTTTAAGAACCTGAAATGAGCTTGACAGCTGACAGGGGTATTTACGTGACAAACCGTAAATATAACCATCCTCCTCAAGCTTGAACTATGAGATTGATCACTGAATCGGTTCCTAAAACGATTCTTTGAAACGAACGTTCAAAATAACGGGATTTCCATTCATTAAAAAAGTATTGGTTAAAGCGTTATAAACCAAGCATCTACAAACCTAAAACTTTGATTTCAAGCAAAAATTTTTTTTTTTTTTTAATCGGACCAAAATAAAATGGTGAGGGAAAGAACTACAATCCCATGAAGCATTGTGAACAGCGTAATGATGGAGAAATAAAAAATACTAATTTAAAAATGTTGATTAAATAATATATTTTAAGTTTATTGTAAAATATGCTTATTTATTAAAATATTTAAGTGTTTTGAGAGCGAGTCGAATACGTCATTTGCAGTCATTTGCAGTCTTTTGGCATGTTTAGCTTGTTTCGACTCTGATTGGTGGAATTTCCTTTACAGCATTATGGGTAATAATGTAGTTTTCCACCACAAATTCCACTGTTAAACATGATTATTTTAAAACCAAGTTGAATTAATGCCGGCTGACGGCTTCAGCAGAAGCAAATACCATCAGTTGAACTGGCAGCATCTCAAATCAGTTTTGATTTAACAGGTTGGAAACAGTTTTTATGCACTGTATTTTGTAAAGAGTGAAGCTTCACCTGGTGGTCCGTGTTTAATAAATTGGTTCTCGCTGAAACACCCAGGGATTGCCTTGCCCTTTTACTAACCTTTCAGGAAAAACTGAATTTTTGATGAGGGAAACACTGTAACCTTCTCACATCTGCTGTAAACATGAGGGATCCTTTCCCCCCTTTGATAATTGACGTTTAACCCTGTAAAGCCTGACGTATTATATTTGATACATCAGGCTTTCAATATATAGAGAATATGGAGCTCATATTCGAGGAGGAAAAACTAAAAACAGCTCAATTTTATTCTGAGGAAAAATATGCAGATGCTGATATTTATATGGACACAAAGTGATGTAAATATAATGGAAATCAATGAGATCTTTATAACAGCTACTTACATAAAATTATATAAATATCAGTCATCACTCTATATCTGCTAATAAAATGTCTAGTAAGATGATATTTAAATGTTTATTTTTATGATCAAAACATAATGCAATAATGATTTAGAGATTAAGTAATAAACCTTCCTCAAAACAAACGCCTGATGATCATATTTGAGATTATTTTAAAACAACAACAAAAAACATGTATTGATAATCAAGTAAACCTGAGTTTCTTCAGTCCAGTAACTTTATAAAAGTTTATAAAAATCAGTACAATTTTACAGCAAACTGACACGTGAAGCACGAGCTAAAGTTGGACATTTGTACAATTATAATAAAGGTTTAAGAAAAGTCTAAACTCAATCAGATGACAGATTGTGTGCGACACAGTTTTGATCATGTTGATCATTAGAAGCATTAGAAGTTTGTGATTTAAATATGATACAGCAGGCTTTATAGGGTTAAAATATACATAGGGCATTTTTTTTGGCCTAAAGATTAAAGAAAGTGTATTGGTTTTGGTAACTTGCGCTACTCGGCTCTCCGTGTGTCGTGTGATTGGCTGTTCACTGATGATGTCACACTGTGATTAATCACAAACCCTGAGTCGACAGAAAACGTTTATAGCGAGTGTTGTGAGCCCGTTAAACCCGATTGAATTGTGTGGTTGTGTAAAAAAGAGATAAGAGAGATGGGGCTGGGCGATATGGCCAAAAAATCATATCTCGGTAATTTTTGGTTAAATGGCGATATGCGATATATATATCTCGGTACTTTTTAAGTTTTTCTATTTGGATAAAGAAAATCTGTATTTAAAAAATGTTTGTTTTTTCACATTCTGCCCAATGATATCCTACAAACAATGTTGATATTGAAGGATATGGAAACAAATATAGTGAATGTAATGTAGGCTATGCAATATATTATGTGCAAAAAAAGATTTTGTTTTTAATTGACTAAAGGCTAAACTAAAAATGAAGATAAAAACAAAAGCACAAACTAATTATATCAGCCTGTATTTGATTACCCCATTATAATGGTCACTTTCATAAAAATATAGGCCCTACTTGTAGGTTTAAAATTCCATATATAGTACATTTATTGTCTCCAACAACAAATATTTTAGCAATATGTTAATTTTAGTCAGAATTATTGCGCTACTCTTCTATTGTGCTCCGTCTGTTTGACGCGCATGCGCGCGGCGGCGCTAGTTCACAGAAGCTTGGATTTTAGCGGAGATTCACTTGCAGAAGCTCGTCCTCTCCTGACAGTGAAATGGACATATTTGTTTGACTCTAACATTTACAGATGGAGAATATACCTGTGAAATGTAAGTTGAGCACTGAGGAAAGCACCACGTCTCAAACGCATTAATCAGCGCAAGTATTTATCTGTCAGTCAGCAACAGTATCTGTCAGAGCATCTGACAGGACAAGCTGTTTTAAACTCGTTAACTATATCTTAGGCTACCAGTTATTTTGAAGCCCTTAATATAAGCTTGCGTCATGTTTAGGACAAATTGTACCATGTTCTTTCACTGCAGGAGCTCACACTGCGACCTCCGCTATTTTTCAGATGTGCTCATATCAAACTACTGTATCGATATAAACGGTATTGCCTCATTCCATATCGTTTAAAAAAAGTGTAGCGATATATCGTACAAACTCGATATACCGCCCAGCCCTAGAGAGAGATGAAAAATGGCCCGACAAAGACCAAGTTAAAAAGCCCCCCATTTAGTAAAAATTGTATAAAACGCATCTTTGATCTGCAAAATGACACATTTAAATGTTTTTTCCTTGAAAATAATTCTTCATGCCTTAAAATATCTTGAATGTAACTCGACACCCTTGCCTCATTTAGTATGCGCGGTTCTATGAATATGCAAATGAGCCCCGCCTCCACTCACTCACTCAGCTCAGAGATCCACTGGTTGACGATCACACGTTGATCTGATTGGTTACAAGGTCGTTTGTGACGTCAGAAACACCAGCGATTTCAAACCGTGTTTTTGAGACTGTCTTTGGTTCACTGCAGAAAATACTCAGCAATGCTGTCGACTTATGAATTTACACATGGTTTGTCTTAAAGCGCATTAAACATAAGACATATAAACAACATTAAAAGCTTGATTTTCACCAAGTAAAAGAAAGCAACATGAAAGGGGAAACATAAAGGCTTGAAAACGGATACATCTTCAGGCATATGCCTCCTACTCCTGAGATGAGTGTGTTATATGAATTTGTTATATGAATGTGATCTATATGAGTGTGGGCAGTTTTGTGCAAAACCAAAGACGCCGTCAGAAACTCCAGCCCACATTATTCATGAGGGTTTAATCAATGAGCAACGATCTCACCTGCATCTCTGGAACATACGCTGGTGTTGGCACAGCGAGATAAGGATTAGGACTGTTATTTTAGTCCACTTATAAAGCCATCTAATCTGTATTCGGCAGGTAGAGCAGGCGATGCATTAGAAAATGAGTATTTACCAGCGTGGCTCTTTTTAGCACATGCCTAGAGCTGCTTCCACTTCTGATTTAGTTGCATGAAACTCACTAGAACTCAGATTTCCCAATGCTAAAACTAGTCTAGCATCAAATCTCTAACCCTATATTAGGTGAAAATCCAGCTTTTAATGTGGTTTATATGTGTATGTGGTGTTTTTAATATGCTTTAAGACAGTTAAACTGACTTCTTTTCAGTTAAAGGAAATAATCCACTTATTATCGGCTTTAATTTATCGGCCAAATTTTCTTATCGAGCCGATAACGATAACATTAAAAATGAACATATCGGCCAATACCGATATGTCGGCCGATATATTGTGCATCCCTAAGTGATAGTTTAGTAACATGATAACTTAGTAGCGCCGCTTCGGATTTAAGAGGTTAATAATTAATATTAAACAGACTTTTTTTCAGTTGAAGGAAATAATCCACTATTTATCGGCCAAGTTTTGTTATCGAGCCGATAACGATAACATTAAAAATGAACATATCGGCCAATACCGATATGGTGGCTAAAATATCGTAACATGATAACTTAGTATATTTAAGAGGTTAACAATTAATAGATTAATTGAATGCTAATTTAAACAATGATCGATTTTAGGAATTTATGTAAATTGACATCCCAGATCATAATATTACAAATTTCATGCAAACAGGCGTGAGTAGGTTTAGAGTATCGTGGGATTATATTGTATCCATCCCAGTTTATTCGACTTATTTTGCACATTTGAGCAACTATGGTTCGTCATTTGGGAATTCCACGCATAAATTGTGCAAAATGTGCACTTGAAATAGCATTTGAAACAGTCCCAATGATGAAATCTCTGACGTCTCTCTTTGATGTCCCGCCATGTATGAAAGAAAGCTCGTCAAATCATTGTCTGTTATTTCAGACCATCAAATTTCCTGTGCAAGCCCTGTCTGGGACAGCCGGTCCAGGAGTCGTTCTCTCTCCCCCTGGTGTTTACTGAGCTTTGGGAACCGCTGTATTCCCCAAGGGCCGGCTTCATGCTCGGCTTTACACAGGGAAATATGGGGATTGTTGGGAAAGAGCCTCGACTCGCCCCCAGCACCGGCTTCCTTTTGCTCTCATTGTGTCTGTGATACTCAACAGCAGCTCGATGGAGCAGGAGCGAGTCAGCAGCACTACACACAAGCTCAACTCTCTCTCTCTCAGTGAAATATTCTCCTTCAAATCGAATGGTAAAATAAAATCCCACCAAAAATCATGAATTCTGCTCCGCCGATATTCTTCAGTGGCCTATGTTGGTACCGATATCTAAAGAGAAGAGGTGTCAATGGCCAATTATAGTGATATTGGCTCGGATTTTTTTAAAATCCATGAATATTTTAGTAGAGATGCACCGATATGAAAATTTTGGCCGATACCGATAATTCTTTACATTTGAAAGCCGATAACCGATATATTGCCCGATAAATCTAAATCCAGATTTTTATATAATTTTTGAGAGCCTGATTACAAAAACAAAAGCCTCACCATTAAAAGCCACGTCTCAACCACAATTATAATGATGTTCTCGTTATAGTTTTATGTAGCCGATATGACACATGTTGTACTTTACTGTATTTTCTCTTTTTTGAAGTGATTTCAATCATATTTCAAGCAACTCAAAACCATCATGTTGAACAGTGCGCATCTGAAGTGTCTCAGCTGAAGGAAATAATACATTATTTATCGGCTTTAATATATCGGACAAATGTTCTTAATATATCGGCCGATACCGATATGGTGGCCGATATATCGTGCATCTCTACTGTTTATTTCTGTACTTGTCGACCACAATAATGTATTTTCTTTTTCGAAATGTCCTTTAATCTGTATACTGTAATCAACTTTTTTTTGTTGTAGTTTAACAGCCCTAGTTTTAAAAAATAAAATGGTGAATGCTGCTGATTTGACCAATGCGGTTAAAGACACTGTTGGCTCTATGAGTTTCCAGGAATCTTGCAAACGCAATGCTATACGCTTTAGGACTGACCTTCGCTTCCAGTGCGCGTGATCAGTCAGTGTAGTTTAAGTGTGGACAGTGATGGACCGGCTCTTCATCGGCCCAGGATTCAACAGTGCTATAAAACACGGTGCAGAAAAAGCCCTGCGTGAGTCATTGCCTTTACAGTCCCGTAAACTCGTGCCTCATCCGTCAGAAAGTGACAAGGCACCGCGAGTTCACCAGCCGCTTTCTGCTGACGCGCTCGGACCCGATCTGAGTCACGCCAGCTTGAAAGGTGATGGCCAAATAGTCTGAACATCAGCGTTTATTCAGCCATCCCGAGTTCAGTGGTTCTGAATAGTGGGTTTGCATTCTTGACATGCACTATCATATAAAAAACAGTCATCAAACTGACAAAGTCTGACATTTAAACACTTACCGCTGAATCCTTTTCACAGTAAACGTCTAAATACGGTATTACATTGTGAAATATCACAGTTAAAGCCTGTGAAGTGGTAATAATGTAATTTACTGTGAAATATTACAGTTATATCTTGTGAAATCCTGAAATATTTTACAGTGTGTGTTCCCATGATCTTCACTTTAGAGACTGATCCAAATTATTAGTAGTTCCTTTAGAAGGATGTAGTAACACTTGACCATTACCATATATTATACATTATGCATAATTAATATTAATTATGAACCTGTATATAGGCTAGTAGTTCTTAGTTCTTCAGTGAGGTATGAAAAGTAGTAGTTACTGATTAGCTAATAGTGAACTAACACATTCATCTGAGCGCTATTACTTAGCCTACTACTTTGTTAATCAGAGTTTCTTGTTAGTTAATAGTAGTTACTAGAGTGGGGTCCTTCGGTCCAAATGGACCCGAAGCATTTAAATAAAATAAAAAGTAAAAAATCATAGCTTCATCGGAATGGTCCGAAATTTGGTGACTTTGTTGGTACTTGGTAAATCAACACCCAAAAAAATTGGGGACAGGATTTGAATAGTCTAAGTGGTTGTAAAAAAAATAGTCACACTCAGGACCTTCGGGTCCAAATGGACCCGCATAGGAAATGAATGGGAAATTGTCAAAAATATGAAAACACAGGGTTTTTTTGTGTGTACAATCTACAAATCAGCCACGATCCAGAAAAAAAAGCACACAACAGTGAAGGGGTGAATCTATAAAACATCAAGAGTGCAAAACAGACACACACACACAATTCGCAAGCCTTTCTACAGAGTGCTTTAAATCCACTAGTGGTAAAAATGTGCTATTGCGTGATAAAAATGCTCAGTGTCCCCACCCCATGGCATCCATCTCATTTAAAAAATTGCTTTCACGAGGCCTAGGCTTGACTCTAAAATGAAATACAGCTTTAATAAAAAAATAAAATAAAATAATATATATATAAAAAAATTGGGTCATAATTATTGCATAAATATTAATTATAAATCATAAAAGGATCTCAAAACACCAAAAAAGAAAAGAAAAAATATTATAAAAAAACAAGTAAAAAAAAAATGTTATGATTTTTTTTATTTATATTAATCCTGCCCTCCGTATCCATTTGGACCCGAAGGTCCTGACTGTGACTGCTAAATGAAGGACCCCAGAGGGTTAATAGTGCGTTACTCATTAGTTCCTGTGTAGTTCTTCATTAATGAAGGAACGGTATTATAAAGTGTTTCCCATAAATGATTACGACTAATCATGCAAGAATTCATACATTTCAGTAGCAGCTCTAATGTCAACATGATGAACCGTCTAAGACATGCCGCACTATAATCTGTGTGTGTGTGTGTGTGTGTGTGTGTGTGTGTTCACAGTTTCTGTGGGGATTGTCTCCAGCCGTGTCTCCAGGTCACATCTCCGCTCTGTCCGCTCTGCCGAATGCCTTTCGATCCAAAGAAAGTGGAGAAATCCTCCAGCGTGGAGAAGCAGCTGTCGTCGTATAAGGCGCCGTGCCGAGGCTGCGGCAAGAAGGTCAGTCGACAAATATTACATTACAATATTACAATATTACAATATTACATTTCACGATTTAACCCTTCTGGTGCTCTTCACTTGTCGGTCAAAAATGACCCGAAATGTATTTTTTGATTTCAATTAAAAGAATGTACTATATTTTAGTTTGAAAATGTTTTTTTTATGTAATATTTTGTATTTTTTGATGGTACTAAATTATATTTACACTGTATTTATAATCCATTTATTCACTTTTTGAGCATAGACCTGAAAATTTAATTTCTAACTTAAACTGTGGTAAATCTTGAATGCTTTAAATCACAGACTGAAGTTTGATCTCTTTTCAAAGACGACACTTGGCAGATTATTGCTGAAGTGAAAAAAGTTTAAAAAAGTGAGCTTAAAAAAAAGTTACAGGATTTTACGTTTATTGTTATGAAAAATACTATTTTAAATTTTTATATGAAATATATATTTTCTAAAACTGTGAGAAAATCAAAGACACAAATCTAAACAAGTTGTGTTGCACAGTTGAGTCTGATCTCTCAGTAAACGAGCGTTCAGTGAGAGTGTGTTCGGCTGCAGTACCAAACGCTTCCACTAGAGGAAACTCGCCTCACGCTCATTTCCAGTGCGCTCGTGTTTGACCGCGAGGAGCACAAGTGTGGCTGTTTAACCTGTTTGAAGCACGTACATGAATTTTATTAGAGTTTTTTTTCGCATTGCAAGTGCCAAAACCTTTACTAAGTTTCGTCCATTCCGATGACGAAAAAAACTGATGTGAGATGTGAAATGCACTACACTCTAAATGACCCATATTTGGGTCAAATATGGACAAACCCAACCGTTGTGTTAAAAAATGTAATTAAAAAATGTAAACCAATGGTTGGGTTTGTCCATATGTGACCCAAACATGGGTTGAAACAACCCATTGTTTTGAGTGTATCGAAACTTAAATGGTTGTAATTCAAGAATGCTTTGGAATATTATTGCCGAAGTAAAAGCACTTCAAAAGAGAAAGTATGAAAAAGTGATTTACTGTGAATCAAATGTACTGTACTAAACATTTTTTATTATATATAAAATATATATTTTACAAAATAATTTTTACCCTAAATAAAACCTATATATCTAACCAAGTTGTGTTCCAAATGTGAAGTTGATATCACATTGAAGTTTTGAATTTTGTTTTGGCGCTTTACCAGAAATATCCACCGGGTGTGTCCCACATCCCATTGAATTTTGTTTTACGCATTTTCCTGTTACAAATTAATACATATCTGTCCACATATCACTTCTATCACATAATAGTCGGCAAATATGAAACCTTGAGACTCAGACCTTTCCGACGATCTGTGTTTTGATTATAATGTAGTTAAAAAAAAAATTTGTAATATGAAACCGGACGACGCCCACTAGGGGAGGAGCCAGATAAAAAATAAAGTACCATTTCGATGGTAACACAATGTCCAATTTCAAAATGGTCTTCACAGGGTGAATTTAGAGTTCGTAAGCTTTCGAATGATACCTATAATTTTAATTTATGATGATTATTTAAATATGTGATGCAAAAAAAAGTGTAGTGGTGACATTTATGGGGTTAAAAGAAAAAAATCAGTCCCTTTGACAACACTGAAGCCAAATAATAAATAAATATAATATTAAATAAATGAGGTAGGTATATTATGAAATGTACCAGGTTTATATAAAACAAGTCGATAAGCAGTTAAATGTGTCGAGTGTACGTTGAAATCTGGAACGTGGAAAATGACGTCGTGAGATGTCCTAAATTAACTTAGAGACCACTAAACCCTTTATTATGTTTATTATCCAGGTTTTTTTATTCTGTTTTTGCTCACTGTTGATTTGACACAGCAGTTTTGTAGATATTTTAGTTTTGTAAAGTCAGCAAGACATGTTTGCTGGGTTTAAACACATGACCAGCAAGGCTCACATGTGCACTTTACAGTACAGTACAGTAAATTCTCTTAAAGGGATAGTTCACTTAAAAATGAAAATTCTGTCAAGTTGTTTCAAAGCTGTATGAGTTTCTTTCGTCTGCCGAACACAAAGGAAGATATTTTGAAGAATGTTGTAACCGAACAGTTGATGGACCCCATTGACTTGACCTAGCTTAGCACAAAGACTGAAAGTAAATGGCTCCAGCTAGCATACTGCTCCCAATTAGTGACTGAATAACACTAACATTTTCCTATTTACATGTTGTGATTTGTATAGTCACAGTGTGTACAAATAACAAGGTCATATGAATATACTAATTGGGAGCAGTATGCTAGCTGGAGCCATTTACTTCCAGTCTTTGTGCTAAGCTAGGCTAGCGGTGGGTGCGTTGGACAGAGTTACGGCACGCACAGAGATGAGAAGGGTGTGTATGGGCTTATCTAACTCTGGCAGATACGGGGAATAAGCTAAAGTCCCAAAAAGTCGGCGTGTTCCTTTAGGTGAACTGTCCCTTTAATCAAGGTGGTGTTTGTATCAAGCTCACGTTGCTCCATCGTGTCTCTGTGAATGTCTCAGGTCACCCTGGTCAAAATGCGGTCGCATATTTCATCTTGCACAAAGGTTCAGGAACAGATGGCCAACTGCCCGAAGTTCATGCCTGTGGTCCCGACCTCACAGCCCATTCCCAGGTAAGGGTCAAGGGTCATATTCCTCAGATGACTCTACATTATAAGCCTGCCTTATATCTCGCATTATTACGTGAAAAAATATGCATTGCATTTTTACTGTTCCGTACTATTTAAAAAACTAGGGTTGGGCAACGATTAATCGCATCCAAAATGAAAGTTTGCGTTTACATAATATATGTGTGTGTACTGTGTATAATTATTTTGTATATATAAATACACGTTTGCATGTATATAGTTAAGAAAAATGTGTTATTTATATATAAAATATGTATATTTATATTTTATTTATTTATAAATATATATACAGATGCAAATATTTCTGAAATGTATACATGCATACGTAAATAATTTATAATGTACATATTTTATATATAAATAACACATTTTTCTTAAATATATACATGCATGTGTGTGTATTTATATATACAAAACAATTATACACAGCACACACACATATATTAGCCTATGTAAACACACTTTTATTTTGGATGCAGTTAGTCGTTGCACAGCCTTAAAAAAAAAACATTCAGAAATCATAAAAGAAGCATTCTGCTATTGTGAAATCACAAACTCTGATTAAATAAAATAAATATATGCGTTTTTTGCAGTGGATTTTGCTGATGTCATCGTTTGCATGCGTGGAGCTCGGGTAACACACTCCAGCTCTGCATATGCTGAGTCTGTGTTGCTTATAATGTTCATCTGAGAGCATAATGTGTCATTTCAACAGATTTGTAACGTAAATCATTTATAAAACATACGCCAACACAGGAGAATACATCAATGTTTCTAAATATACAAACTGTTGTTTATCACGATTTCAAATAAAGGTTTAACGCTCGCTTGCATGTTTTGTTGTCCACATGAAATTACAAGTGCATTTCTATCGTACAGAAGTGTATGATAATATTCTTATTGACTGTTATAGTATTTTAAAGTCCCCCTGTGGTGAAAATCCAGCGTTTAATGTTGTTTATGTGTCTAAGGTGAAGGTGGTGAGGAAGGTGAAGGTGAAGGTGGTGAGGAAGGTGAAGGTGGTGAGGAAGGTGAAGGTGGTGAGGAAGGTGAAGGTGGTGAGGAAGTTGAAGGTGGTGAGGAAGGTGAAGGTGGTGAGGAAGGTGAAGGTGGTGAGGAAGGTGAAGGTGGTGAGGAAGTTGAAGGTGGTGAGGAAGGTGAAGGTGGTGAGGAAGGTGAAGGTGGTGAGGAAGGTGAAGGTGGTGTTGAAGGTGGTGAGGAAGGTGAAGGTGGTGAGGAAGGTGAAGGTGGTGGTGAAGGTGGTGAGGAAGGTGAAGGTGGTGAGGAAGGTGAAGGTGGTGAGGAAGGTGAAGGTGGTGAGGAAGGTGAAGGTGGTGAGGAAGTTGAAGGTGGTGAGGAAGTTGAAGGTGGTGAGGAAGTTGAAGGTGGTGAGGAAGGTGAAGGTGGTGGTGAAGGTGGTGAGGAAGTTGAAGGTGGTGAGGAAGTTGAAGGTGGTGAGGAAGTTGAAGGTGGTGAGGAAGTTGAAGGTGGTGAGGAAGTTGAAGGTGGTGAGGAAGGTGAAGGTGGTGGTGAAGGTGGTGAGGAAGTTGAAGGTGGTGAGGAAGTTGAAGGTGGTGAGGAAGTTGAAGGTGGTGAGGAAGGTGAAGGTGGTGGTGAAGGTGGTGAGGAAGGTGAAGGTGGTGAGGAAGGTGAAGGTGGTGAGGAAGGTGAAGGTGGTGAGGAAGTTGAAGGTGGTGAGGAAGGTGAAGGTGGTGAGGAAGGTGAAGGTGGTGAGGAAGGTGAAGGTGGTGAGGAAGTTGAAGGTGGTGAGGAAGTTGAAGGTGGTGAGGAAGTTGAAGGTGGTGAGGAAGTTGAAGGTGGTGAGGAAGTTGAAGGTGGTGGTGAAGGTGGTGAGGAAGGTGAAGGTGGTGAGGAAGGTGAAGGTGGTGAGGAAGTTGAAGGTGGTGAGGAAGTTGAAGGTGGTGAGGAAGGTGAAGGTGGTGGTGAAGGTGGTGAGGAAGGTGAAGGTGGTGAGGAAGGTGAAGGTGGTGAGGAAGTTGAAGGTGGTGAGGAAGTTGAAGGTGGTGAGGAAGTTGAAGGTGGTGAGGAAGTTGAAGGTGGTGAGGAAGGTGAAGGTGGTGGTGAAGGTGGTGAGGAAGGTGAAGGTGGTGAGGAAGGTGAAGGTGGTGGTGAAGGTGGTGAGGAAGGTGAAGGTGGTGAGGAAGGTGAAGTGGTGAGGAAGGTGAAGTGGTGAGGAAGTTGAAGGTGGTGAGGAAGTTGAAGGTGGTGAGGAAGGTGAAGGTGGTGGTGAAGGTGGTGAGGAAGGTGAAGGTGGTGAGGAAGGTGAAGGTGGTGGTGAAGGTGGTGAGGAAGGTGAAGGTGAAGGTGGTGAGGAAGGTGAAGGTGGTGAGGAAGGTGAAGTGGTGAGGAAGGTGAAGGTGAAGGTGGTGAGGAAGGTGAAGGTGGTGAGGAAGGTGAAGTGGTGAGGAAGGTGAAGTGGTGAGGAAGGTGAAGTGGTGAGGAAGGTGAAGTGGTGAGGAAGGTGAAGGTGGTGAGGAAGGTGAAGGTGAAGGTGGTGAGGAAGGTGAAGTGGTGAGGAAGGTGAAGTGGTGAGGAAGGTGAAGTGGTGAGGAAGGTGAAGTGGTGAGGAAGGTGAAGTGGTGAGGAAGGTGAAGGTGGTGAGGAAGGTGAAGGTGGTGAGGAAGGTGAAGGTGGTGAGGAAGGTGAAGGTGGTGAGGAAGGTGAAGGTGGTGAGGAAGGTGAAGGTGAAGGTGGTGAGGAAGGTGAAGGTGAAGGTGGTGAGGAAGGTGAAGGTGGTGAGGAAGGTGAAGGTGAGGAAGAAAGTGTATGATAATATTCTTATTGACTGTTATAGTATTTTAAAGTCCCCCTGTGGTGAAAATCAAGTTTTTAATGTTGTTTAAATGTGTCTATGTGGTGTTTTTAATACGCTTTAAGACACACCATGTGTAAGTTCATAAGTCGACAGCATTGCTGAGTATTTTCTGCTTAAAACTGCAGTGAACCAAAGACAGTCTCAAAAACACGGTTTGAAATCGCTGGTGTTTCTGACGTCACAAACGACCTTGTAACCAATCAGATCAACGTGTGATCGTCAACCAGTGGATCTCTGAGCTGAGTGAGTGAGTGGAGGCGGGGCTCATTTGCATATTCATAGAACCGCGCATACTAAATGAGGCAAGGGTGTCGAGTTACATTCAAGATATTTTAAGGCATGAAGACATTTGTTTTCAAGTAAAAAACATTTAAATTTGTAATTTTGATGATCAAAGATGAGTTTTAAGGGATAAAATTATTGACTACAGGGGGACTTTAAGTGTCAGTCAGGACAAACAATGGAATTACGTCAATCGAAACTTTTACGCTTGGTTTGGACGGTGTTAGAACAACGTTTTCTTTCTTTCTCCCTACATTAAAGCACAAACAATCCCACAATTCCCTCTCATGCAAACACTGCCTTACTCTTCGGGACAACAGTCAGAACGCTTTAAAATATGGATCCAGGACACGTTTCATTCTTAAGAGATACTCGTAGACACACACACACACACACACACACACACACACACACACTAGTGTAGGTGTGCTTAGATCTAGAGACTGATGTCAAACTGATGTTTGAAGTTTTGCAGACAGGAATCCGGTAAAAGTCCAATCGGATGACTTCAGGTTGAGTGTGTGTGTCAAGTCAAGTCAAGTCACCTTTATTTATATAGCGCTTTTTACAATACAGATTGTGTGTGTGTGTGTGTGTGTGTGTGTGTTTCTCTTCCGGCGCTTCAAAGGAAGAGTAAAGAACGACAGCGGGAGGAGGATGAGTTAATTGGCTCTTCAAAGCAGAGCATGTTGTGTTCACACTGTGTGTCTGTGTTGCATCACTGATATGTATCGTAATCTTTGTGGAAACATCACACAAATGTTGTAGAAGTATGTAGAAGTATCCACCAATGCAGATTTCTGTCTCAGTGAGTCAGGGGTTTAACAGACAGTGTTTGTGTATGAAGGTGGTGAGGAAGGTGAAGGTGAAGGTGGTGAGGAAGGAGAAGGAAGGTGAAGGTGAAGGTGGTGAGGAAGGTGGTGAGGAAGGTGGTGAGGAAGGTGAAGGTGGTGAGGAAGGTGGTGAAGAAGGTGGTGAGGATTAGAAGGTGAAAGTGGTGAGGAAGGTGAAGGTGGTGAGGAAGGTGGTGAGGAAGGTGAAGGTGGTGAGGAAGGTGGTGAGGAAGGTGGTGAGGAAGGTGGTGAGGAAGGTGGTGAGGAAGGTGGTGAGGAAGGTGGTGAGGAAGGTGGTGAGGAAGGTGAAGGTGGTGAGGATTAGAAGGTGAAGGTGGTGAGGAAGGTGAAGGTGGTGAGGAAGGTGAAGGTGAGGAAGGTGGTGAGGAAGGTGAAGGTGAAGTGGTTAGGAAGGTGGTGAGGAAGGTGGTGAAGGTGGTGAGGATTAGAAGGTGAAGGTGGTGAGGAAGGTGAAGGTGGTGAGGAAGGTGAAGGTGGTGAGGAAGGTGAAGGTGAGGAAGGTGAAGGTGGTGAGGAAGGTGAAGGTGGTGAGGAAGGTGAAGGTGGTGAGGAAGGTGAAGGTGAGGAAGGTGAAGGTGGTGAGGAAGGTGAAGGTGGTGAGGAAGGTGAAGGTGAGGAAGGTGGTGAGGAAGGTGAAGGTGAAGTGGTGAGGAAGGTGAAGGTGGTGAGGAAGGTGGTTAGGAAGGTGGTGAGGAAGGTGAAGAAGGTGGTGAGGAAGGTGAAGAAGGTGGTGAGGAAGGTGAAGGTGGTGAGGAAGGTGAAGGTGGTGAGGAAGGTGAAGGTGGTGAGGAAGGTGAAGGTGGTGAGGAAGGTGAAGGTGAGGAAGGTGGTGAGGAAGGTGAAGGTGAGGAAATGCAAAGAGTCCAAGACGAACATGAGTTAAAGTTCTAATCCAGAAGCATTTAATAAAAGAATAAACGCTAACTACTAACATGAGTTAACAATGAGCAATGCATTTGCTACAGTATTTATTAATCTTTGTAAATGTTAGGTAATAAAAATCCAGCTGTTCATTGTTAGTTCATGGTTACTTTAACTAATGTTAACAAATACAACATTTGATTTTAATACCGTATTAGTAAACGTTAAAATTAATATTATTCATTCTTAGGTCATAGTTAACTAATGAGCATTATTGTAAAGTGTGATCTGTACTTTGACATGTTTTCCTCCCTCAACAGCAATATCCCGAACCGCTCCACGTTTGTGTGTCCGTTCTGTGGCGCCCGGAACCTGGACCAGCAGGAGCTGGTGAAGCACTGCATGGAGAACCACCGCAACGACCCCAACAAAGTGGTGAGTGTGAGTTACCTTCAACTTCAATTCAATTTCAATTCACATTTGTTTGTGTAGCGCTTTTCACAATACACAATCATTCCAAAGCAGCTTCACAGGAAGTGCACGAGTCCACGTTACAGTTTAAGCAGGGGTTCACCCTGATCACGTAATGTGTGTCGCATCACAGCCAGAGCAAGACCAGCATTAGTGGTTAAAAGTATATAAATGTGTATTGTGTTATAAATGTCCGCTGGTTTGTCTAGATCAGACTCTTATTCCTCGGCTGGATCGTGTCGAGACTTTGAAGCTGCACTGAAACTTGAGCAGTCGCTCATTATCATTTAAAGAGACATGCACCGAAACGGGTCGCTGTGAACGGAGCTGTTTTACCTTTGAGGAGGTGAAAGGGTGTTGTTTTACACAACCATTGAGGAATTTTAACCAAAGTATGTTACAAACTTTACATGAACAACACCCTAAAGAATCATACTAACTTGTGGAAAATGGGCATCCGACGACCCCTTTAACGATTAATCTTGCAGCTCTAATGCCTACAGAGATTGAGTTAAAGGTGCAGTGTGTACATTTTAGCGGCATCTAGTGATGAGGTTGTGAACTGCACACAACAGAAGTTACGGTGGCCGACAGGAAGTGATGTCGTCGTCTGAGACCGCAGAGAGTAGTTAACCCTCTGGGGACCAGAGTGTTTTTGGGGCCCTTGGGATGTTTTGACATGCACTGACATTTGTGCTTTTTTCAGTTATTTATAAACATATTAATGGCAAAGGTGTAAATTCACTCTATATAGCACAGACGGGACTACCATGATGAGTGAGCAACATGTATGTACATGTTTGTATTTTTAATAGAATAATGTTTATGCGTGGTTATTGAAAAAAATAAAAATGAAAGTTTCTGAAATAAGACCACAAAACACATATTGATTATTTCTTCACAAGACTTTTGAAAATTGTATCACATAGTCTAGAATATTTGCTCCAAAACTATGTGAGAATCATCCTGACTACTCATTCAGATAAGTCAATAAAGTCTTTTACATTTTTTATGACGTGTTTTGTTTGAGAAAGCTTTATGCAGGAGGCGTGATCTCTCATTAATATGTGTGGCATTCCACACCTGAGAAAGACAAAGACCCTCCCCATAATGGCCCTATTAGGTGCTATCAGGCCATATCATTACAGGAGCCTTGCACAAAGAATGAGGAGATTTAAAAAAGAATAGCTTTTAGATTGTTTGGATTTATATAAGGAAAATACAGGGTGCATACGTCTGGACACTTCTATCACACACCCTTCACCATATAGACATGGTTTTATTTCAGTTCAAAGGTCAAAGTTAGAGTTGGAAACATCTTGAAAAGAAAATTGTCTTTCTCCATAAATGTCTTAGTTTGATCATACATATTTCAAAGTTGAGGATTCATTATTTTGATATAGCTTGAACAAACACTATAACATCTTAGTTGATTAGTTTATTGACAAAACATACTATATATTTAACATATGAGCAGAAACTCCTAAAAAAAGCTTATTTGATGTCTATTTTAGAGTAAAAACTTTATCCAAAACGAGTCAACGAAATGTTGTCTGTTATTTAGTCTGTAACAGTGCGTATCTGTGCGTTCATTCATTCATTCACACACACACACACACACACACAAACATGATTCACATTTAACAGTATGCTATTTTTCCGTTTACAGACACTACGTTATTCTATATCGCGATTAGAACAAAACACTTGCAAAAAACACTTACTTCTCAGCTGAATCTGTTCATCCTCGCAGTGAAAATAAACCCAGTGGTAAATGTCCCAGGATTGTTCCTCATATAGCCACGCAAGACGACAGTAGATTAATCTGACTAAAAAATAATGTGTGTTTTCAGAGTTTATGGGCGTTAACGCGTCTCAATGTGTTGCTTCACATATTTGCGTTTGAATAGCGCGTGCTCTCCGTGGGCGTGTCACATTACCAGGGATAATCAGCTGAGAGAACGATAATGAGACGGGCTGACACGTCTCTCTTTTTATATAGATAACATAAACGGAGAATATTATTTTTAGTTTTGAATCGGATCATTTAAAAGTACAAACTCAAACGATTTAAAAGATATATTGCTTATGGCTGGGTGAATAGTATTAGCTGAGTTGTGTTGAAGATTAGAGACGTGCTCCAGAAAAAAAGTTCACGGTGACGAGAGGAAGAACGCACACCCTGTTTATTTTCTTTATTTTACAAAAGCACAATATTTTATTTCGATTGTATGTGGGCACATAAAAAAGTAGACATTTAACAGATTATTTTATCATATTTCTTAACTCTATATGAACAGAAATGATGGTAGTACTTTAAGTCTATTTTTCTGCTATGTGAAAAAAAACGAGCAAAACGCGCCGGCGCGTTTCTGGTCCCCAGAGGGTTAAACAATGAGGTTTCTTTACAAAGATAAATTAATAAATTAGATTTACTTAATTATTCAGTTAAACGATGTTATTGCGAATATTATTGTTACTTGTTCATCATTGTGTCAACATAGTGACGAAACGCGTTTGTCCGTTCAGGGCCACCGTAGAAACATGTCGATGTGTGTGTGTAGAGAGAAATGCCTCATTCTAAGCTAATAAACACATAACGCTTCATTAGTAAGGTCTTTATACACCACTGAACACATAGTTATGTATATGATATTGCATTTCTGTCAGTATTACACACTGCACCTTTAAATAATCAAATGTAAATGTGACTGTAACTCGCTGGTAAAGTCTCTCCTCTTGTGTGTGTGTCCCGCAGGTGTGTCCGGTGTGCTCAGCGATGCCTTGGGGCGACCCCAGCTATAAGAGCTCCAACTTTCTGCAGCATCTTCTCCACCGGCACAAATTCTCCTACGACACATTTGTGGTGAGGAGGCGTAAACTTTACACTTATACATCCGCCATTGTGTATTCTAACGCTGTCCTGCTTTCTCCTGCCTACGTCTGCCGAAGAGAGGAAGCTCGTACAAAACCTCATCACAAATAAAACAGCCGTTCATTTTCTTTATGCAAAACATGAGCATGTTTAATGAGATTCAACCAAGGAGAGCAACTTTGAATCTGTTTACATTTCACCCCAAATTGCATAGAAAATATAAGATATTTTGCATACATAAAATTAGGAATATTTTTTTTATTCCATATATTTTATATTTATTTATTTTCCCCTTCAAAATGTTAATTACTGTACTGCATATCTGGACATGTTTTTTTTTTGTTGGTTTTTTGTAATCCCCACTACTCTCAAAGGTAATTTCTTTACATTTTAATGCAAGTACTTTACAACTGAAATGCAAAAATTTATAATTTGTCGTTTAACCACGATGGTTAATGATGTCACGCAGGTGATGGAGAAATAACTTATTTTAATTAATCTTTTTGAGATTTTGAGATTAATGCTAGTTTGGACATGGCATCTGAGGACCAATTCTCATTTTTCTCAGTTATTTTTATTTTTATTTTTTTCCAGATTTTTTTAGATTCAATCAACCATACAACTATGGTTTCGGGAAATGATCATGCATTTACATGCGTTTTACCAATTTCACAATTTCCTATTGCGCTTGAAAGGACAAATACACAAAAAAATATATCCAACTTTTAATTTTGGTGAGTATTAATTTAACAGTCGGTTATGTCTTTAGTGAAAGTAAACGATTGGAAGAAAATCGTATCATTGGATCCGTGGATTAGTTCTTAAAGTGACAGTAGCCTAATAAACCTGCTGCTGTCTGTCATTAATGTTACTTAAAACAACCAAAGACAAAGAGAAAATCACTCGTTTCTCTCGGCTGAATAACTTTAGTAGCTTTAATAAGGAAGACTATTTTACATGTGATTACTTACTTCAATTTCTGTAGGTATTAGAGCTGCACGATTAATCGTTAAAAGACCACAATCTGTGTTACAAATATTAATATTATCAAAGAAGTACAGGGATAAAAACACTGATGTCTACAGTAGCGATCAAAATAGATTAAATCACCATTTAATTGTATCAATTTCATCGTTACGCCAGTAGGTGGCGACAAGTGACTGTTAAAATATGTATTTGTCATTGAATTAATCATTCAAGATAGTCGTTCAAAAACACTGATTCATCCAGTAATGAAACGAGTGATGTATTATTGAGTGAGTCATTGAATCATTCACTCAACCTGAGTTTAAGTAATTCAGATTAATTAAATATTTTAATTGAGAGCTTGTCAGAACCTCTAGTAAATTTACGTTGTTTTGTTTAGTTGTCCGTTCAGAATCGCTAAAGATATCGTTCTAAAAATCTTTCTAAATATAAAAGAGTAGCACAACTATAACAATAACGGCACATATCGTTGGAATCACTTTCAAAACGATTTTTTCCCAGCTGATGAACGATAAAAACATTGACAGCCAATCAGAATCATTCCTGGTTTAATGAGCGTGAGCATTTAAAGAGACAGGCGACAAAACTGCAGAATAAACAGAACGATATCATCCGCTAGAGTGAGCGCTAATATAGTTATCAGTCTTGGTTATTTCATTTGTTTCTTTGTCCTGTTGTATTTTTTTTTACTCACTGTTAAAGGTGAATGTAAACCTTAATCTTGGCTATCTGAACACCTTCATCAAACCAACAGTAACAGTTGTTTCTCTGTTTGTGAACGCAGGACTACAGTATTGATGAGGAGTCAGCACTGCAGGCAGCACTGACCCTCTCATTGGCCGAGAGCTGAGAGTCTGACATCATATCCTGTTGCACAAACATGTGAAGGATCTTCTCGCCCGTCTTGTTTTAGGCTTTCCTTGTTTCTCTGTATTTCCTCTCACTCTACCTCTCTTCTGGTCTATATTTCTGAGCTACACTCCAGCTTGATCCACAAGTAGCTCTAGTTCCATCAAACCAACAGAAACAGTGATGTATGCAAAAGGTCAGACGAAGGAATAGATAAATATCACCATGCTTGTTCTTCCTGTTGTGTTCTATCCAAATGTGAGCCCGGCACTGCAGTGAAATCGAGTACGGAGGGATCAGCGCCACGTTATCTGAATTATTAAAACTATGTTGGGGTTTGCTGTCCTCGTGATGAACTCTCATCTTTAGGCAATACCAATACAGAAAAGAGAGAATCTCATTATCACTCATTTAAGGAATGCTGAAAACCATCCGCCCTTTTTTTTAATCAAGAGTTGATGTGAACACTTGCACTCGTCACAGTTTTCTACATGTCTGAGTTCTAGTATCGTTGTTCTTTTATAGTTCAATAACAGAATATCGACCGACACGACTGCATATACTCTCCTCTTGACTTGCTACAGTGATATTTTCTAAGAAGCATCGGATAAGATTAAAGTTTATATTTTTGGAAAAAAGTTTCCGTTTTAAATGGTGCACTGATAATAAGACGGCGAGCTTCTAGAGATGCGCCGGATCGTTGGTACTGTTCATCTGCATCACTCACTAGTGCTGACTTTCATTTACCAGTTCAGGAATCGTACTTGCGATGTGACGTTGGTTGGAAATAAAGGGATGCGTTTGGCATATTCCTTTCTCTCTTTACATCGGAATCTCATCAGAGAATTATGGGAAATGTCATTTTGTATTTAACGATTGGTTAATTAGCATGATTCCCCTGCTGGTAGTTGCTGTAATTACACCCTGTGCTTTTTAAAAGCACCTTTTTCCATTAATGGCTATTAGAAAATGTGATGTGAATTAGTTGCAATATATTATGATCAATACCGGTTTGCTTCCACCATGATTCTGTAATTGACACCCACTAAATACGATCATTTACGATGTAACTTGAAGGCAGAATTGATATGGAGAAACTTGAGAACGTCCAATAGACTGTACAAAAAGATGGACAAAGTGTCTCCCACTTCTTTCCACTGTAGAAAAATGAAGCCAAAATATCCGAGAAACGGTCGTTAATTTATAGCATCAAATAAACATGAATGAACATCAGAAGGTATGTTGTTTCAACGGGGGAAAGACGTTTTTCAAGTTCAAGTCCACCGACGTTAATCTACTTGCTCTCCTGAATGCTTTGTCGGACAAAATGGCGGATTCGGTGGATGGCGGATTATGATTGGTCCGATTGCCTGTCAATCAAAACTCCCTGCGCAGCATTAAATAACTAACTAAAACCAAACTTATTGAAGAAATGAACACTTGAACATACGTCAGCATGATGAGAACTACCTAAAATGACAGAAAGCATATTCGAGAAAAAAATAATTAGAAGTGTAATGATTGGCTCGCGTCCCATTCAATTACATGGAAAGGGGGTGGGGTTTATAACCTATACTGCAGCCAACCACCAGGGGGCGATCGAAACGTTTTGGCTTCACTTTTCAGGACGTGGAACAGTGTGCAGATTCCTTTTCTTGTCGTTTACTACTACTGATAGTGGGGTTCAGTACTTTGTACATGTTGAATCCAAGCCTATGAGCGTTGTAAAGGAGCACTGATGCATTGGTGTGATAGGCTTAGGCATGTGTTATAGGACTCGGATGTCTCCACTATGCAGACGTACCCAATGGTTCGGTTCCTTTCCCCGTTCTTCTCAGCCACAGAGTGTTATATATGCCTGGAGCTGAGCGAAACATGCTCTACACAAGTACACTAATGTGAATGTTTGGCCAAAGCATTGGGCATTGAAAAAAAGCATTGAAAGTCCCTTTGTATGTGCTTAACGTGATGCTTGCTTTACTTTCTTCAATCAACGAAGCATTAAAATATCTAAAAGCAATGTTTTCTTAAGCCTGGGTCAGACTACAGGAGTTTTAGGCCAATTTATCCCCTGATTATCTCCCGACAATCTGAGGAAAGTGGAAGTGTGGCTACAACTCGACTGCCAAACCTAACTATTTAGTTTACATCCGCTTCCCCGTGAGATCATGTGAGGATCTTAATATCTTGTAGTGTGTGCATGTCTGAGATTTGAGAGAGGACAATCTGTAAAGATCCTCCTCGTGTGTGGGATGCATAATCATAATTGGTTAGGGTTTAAAAACTCCTGAAGCCTGAGCCCATCCTGAGGAGTATTCAGTAATGTTGTTTATTACAGTGGATTTACTCAAGAACGCATTAGTCACATTTACATTTCTGTGCTATTAAACTTGATGTTTAGTATCTAGCTATGAACATGTTGACGGTTTAACAGACTTTACCTAACTTAACGCAACGATATTCTTAATCAAACTGTAGTTGACATGAATGAAAACCCTAGAAGAAAACAGTTTATGCTAATTAGGGATGCACCGATATGAACATTTTGGCCGATACCGATAATTCTTTATATTTGAAAGCCGATAACCGATATATCGGCCAATAAATCTAAATCCAAATTTTTTAATTTTATCCGTTTTGAGAGCCTGATTACATTAAAAGATGTCTTAAGCACATAATTATAATGTTCTCATGATAATTGTATGTAGCCGATATTACACACTCGCGCTGCACATGTTGCACTTTACTGTATTTTCCTTTTTTGAAGTGATTCCAATCATATTTCAAGCAATTACAAAACCATCATGTTGAACAGTGCGCATCTGAAGCGTCTCAGCTGAAGGAAATAATACATTATTTATCAGATTTAATATATCAGCCAAATTTTCTTATCGGGCCGATAACATTAAAAATGAACCTACATCAGCCGATACCGAAATATCGTTTATCCCTAAAATTTGCTTTCTGGCTCATTTCGAGAAACACAACGTGTGATATTGAGCTAGCATTGAGTCGTTTGCGTTCATGTACTTGTATAGAGTGTGTTACAGATCTACAAGCTTCAGTTTGCTGGATTTGTGTGATACTGGTGCATCATTTCCCATTTGATACAGCTTTGATAACTCTACCAGATACAGTGTTTTTGATATATTTAGAGCCCGTCGTGGCGGAAGAGTTGAAGACCATTAGGGCTGCTTGGAAACGTTTGTTTTTGAAATTAGCAACTTTTTTAAAAATAAGATGATGTGCTTTAACTTGTGATTCATCTCTGTGTTGATAAACGGTGTGTTTGTTTAATCTGTCGCGATAGAGTCATTGTGATTATCTCCATTTTGTGAACCACTATTTTAGCAAGGCTAAGCGTGTCACAATCATCGTGTAATCTGAAACTCTCAGACCAGGAATTAAACCGGCAGTGTTGGGTGTACCGCGAGTTACGTAATCGGATTACTTTTTCAAGTAATGAGTAAAGTAATGCATTACTTTTCAATTTGAAAAAGTGTTTTCCCATTTAGCATTCCTCAAAATGAATAAAAACAGTGAAACGCAAACTCCAAATATTACGCAAACCGGCAATAATTAAATATTACATAAATATACTTTATGCATTTAATCTCACTTTATTGACCAATGTCTTTGCTGCTGACACTCAATGATCCAATTCAACCATACTTATAATACAAATGACTTTAGATAAACACATTTATGAGGAAAAAGTAGCGTAACGCATTACTTTACATAAAAAGTAATGAAGTTACGCAATTAGTTACTTTTTTGGGGAGTAAAGCAATATCGTAACGCATTACTTTTAACAGTAACTTCCCCAACACTGTAAATCGGTCTGATTTCTGTAATGGTCTGAGGCATGGAAGTGACTCAACATGACTTGGGGGAAAAGGAGCATTTATGAACTTCTATAAATGTCCTGCCGTCGGTTTCTAATCATTTAGAAAGTTTATTGTGTAATCACTTAGAGTGATCATTCCTGTATGGTTTTCTTAAAAGCCATCATAGAGTTTGTATTGATTTCTTTGAGAATAACGCCGTGTCCTAATGGCATGACATGCATCTCTTCTGTGCAAATCTGAGTTTTTGTCCCGACAGCTTTGAGTTTAATATCAGAGTTGTCGTCTCGTTACGGTAATCCCCTTAGAGCGTGAATTATCAACAAAAGTTGCTTTTCACTTTCTGATAAATGTCTTGGCTGGAAACGTCACGTCTCGTTAGGACACGGCGTTAGATGTCATTTGTCTTTTGATGTACGTTTGTACTGAATACGGGGCCGTTTATAATGTGTAAGGCCTTCTGGGTAATGTTGGGAATGTCCTTGTTGGTATTTATTAAGAGGCCCGTTAAGAGGCTTATACATTCATAGTATAAGTGATGACTTTATTCTTTTGTTTTATGGTTAACTTGTACATAAAATGGCAAGCCTGCCACGTTTTCTTTGGTGGCGTACGCTGAGATTTGGATTGAGGTGCGATCACCTTTCTGCGAGGAAGCATGTTAAAAACATTGCACTTTAATTAACTCAAATGTCTTTTGATGATCGAGTAGGAATTTTGTTCCAGTTATTTAGTAACTTACTGCCAAATGTATTCGACAAGAGGCAGATGAATTTGTCATTGTTCATGTCATTGTTGTGTGGAAAAGGTGGATCAAGTTCAACAAAACATTTTCAGAAACGCTTTTCAGTTATTGATAATATTGTTATTATATTTAAAACAAATCCTAACTTAAAGCAGAAGTAAAAACTGAAAAATTGCCTACTGAAAATGTGTTCTTAGTATTTGATGGCGATGTGTTTCTGAGTGTCGGTATTTAACGGACTTGCTCTGAAAGAACGATATTGAGGAGTAGAAAGTAGAAAAAGACAACTAAGTTTCCCAGTATCCCAATGTTTTTACTGTTTTTTTTTTTAAGTGTCTAAATATATTGCTCAAACAATATTCATGTGCACAGCTGTAGCATAGTATGTAATTTTTTTTTTTTTTAGTGAAACTTTTGATATTGTACAACACAGCTCTCTGAATCCTGATACCTTTGGGAATGACCTTAAAATGTATATTTTTCACTCTTTTTGTATTGTAACATCAATGCACACTGTCACATAAACATACAGGACTTCTGCATTTCTTGTGTTTGTTGACGGCTCTCCAGAAGAACAACGGATGGCTTGTGGTGTGTGTGTATATAAAGGAGAAATGAAACCCTCTTAAGGACTCAACGGGTTACAGCAACTTTTGGGAACATGTTGAAACCGTAATTGCGGATGCTTGAAGGAAACGTGCCAGACTCTCGGACATGTTCTGGATTCGGTTGTGAAACGCACTCATCTGACCAGAGGAACGCTGTGTTTCTGCGCTGCCACAGGCAGGGGGCGCCAGTGTTTGTGTGGGGGCTTATTCATGGCTATGAATAACAACCAGATAACAGTAATAACAATGCTGATGTTAATGATGGTGTGCATTTATGAAGCTGTAATACTGACTGAGGTTTAATAAGATACTTAGTGTATTTGTAGCAGTTTTCCCCTTAATAAAAACACAGATGCACCCATCTTTAATAGCCTTGTCCTTTGGTGTAAACACTTTTTCTGCACAAACAATTTGGGGCATGATATATATATATATATATATATATATACAGGTGAAACTAAAAAAAATTGAATATTGTGCAAAAGTTATAATTTTGATGATTATGGCTTAAAACAAAAACCCCAAATTCAAAATCTCAGAAAATTAAAATATTACATGAAATCAATAAAAAAAGGATTTTAAATACAGAAATGTCAGCCCTCTGAAAAGTATAATCATGCATATGTATATAGTTATATACACTAAATATATTAGTTTCACATTTTAAGTTGAATTACTGAAATACATGAACTGTTGCACGATATTCAAATTTTTCGAGTTTCACCTGCATATTTAAGAAATAAAAAAACAAGACTACAGGTACGTTTACACGACAATGATGTACTAAAAATGGAAAAATTGTTCCTTTTGTGTTTTTCACGTAGAGACAACATTATCAAAACGATCCCCGTTCACACGGATCCTGGAAAATGACTAGAAACGAAACGCTGTATTCTGCTGCCAGGCCAGTAGATGGCGATGTCCCTTTGCAGAGAAACTACACGCCTATAGACTGAACACGCTTGACGTCGTACCAAATTCACTTTTTTGTAGTTTACATGGAGACGATAACAGTATTGGTTTCAAAAACGTGCACTTTGAATCCCGTTTTCAAAAGTTTGCGTTTTCAGGCCCTCAAAACAGCGCTGTCGTGTAAATGAACGGACAAAACGCATATAGTTTTCCGCTTTAAGTTGTTAACAGTGTTTCGTAAACGGCCCCTCGGAAGGCAGGACACAATTTAAATGCACAGGAGAAAACAAACTGAACAAGAAACAGGTGCACAAAGCAATCCGTAACCATGGCAACAAACAAGGGCCTAATCAGTAACCTAGGAAACAGAAAAGAAGCGAGAACAAAGGAACAGAACACAGCGAAACAATGAAATACAAACTCTTGTTTAATTCATTTGTTTAATTCATATTTGGTTGATTGGTAATACTTTGCAATACATTAACAATAAACTAGTGTTATTATAGTTAACAAACCATTTAATAAAAATATTTTTTGTTACTTAAACATTAAAATATGAAAAAACGCTTTTATTATTTCTGCAAGAATTTTTTTCATTTTAATTTAGTTGATGTACAAAAATAAACTAATACTGAAATAAAATTAATAAAAACTATATAGATATTTAAAAAACAAACTAATAAAGAAGTTTATTAGTTTGTTTATTTATTAGAAAACTAATAAAGTTTGACAGAAGAAAAAAAACTAAATACTAAATTTATAAAAACTTTACATTTTTAATTAAAATTTACAAAAATTTAAATAACGTAAAAGATAAAAAATAAAAACTATAATAGTATACAATACAGCATTAATTATAATTGATTTTTAAATTTACTCATACATTTTTTAGATCTAAAGTT